>NW_015506072.1:198328-198778 GCF_001515645.1 Sinocyclocheilus grahami
TATTTAAAGGGGACGTTAACGCGTTAACGAGTAGCAAATGATTAAGTAGCTGCATTGGTTACTTTTATGCCACTGATAAAGCTTTTAAATGTAGTTTGGGGTAACAAAGGGGTTTTATAGGTTTGACTGAAATAATAATGCAATAACTGACACTTTAAATCAATGTTTCAAGAAACAACAACAACAAAAAATGGAACAAAAAAAACTGATAAAGACAAAAAAGTAGCCATTGATAATATGATAATATCTTGTAGTAGTATAGTATATAGTATCCAAATCAAAATGTAATAAAATTAATTTATGTGTGATTTATGTGTAAATGTGTAAATATGTCTTAGCCACTAGGGATTGTTACATAGGGCTATACAGGCATCTAGTGGCAACACAATGATATTACAGATACTAAATTGTGCAAAATGTTTATCTTAACAGTCAATTTACAAATAATGC
>NW_015506072.1:208336-212481 GCF_001515645.1 Sinocyclocheilus grahami
AAATGATTAAGTAGCTGCATTGGTTACTTTTATGCCACTGATAAAGCTTTTATATGTAGTTTGGGGTAACAGGGGGTTTATAGAGTTGACAGAAATAATAATGCAATAACTGACACTTTAAATCAATGTTTCAATGAAACAACAACAACAAAAATTTTTAACAAAAAACAGAAAAAGACAAAAAAGTAGCCATTGATAATATCTAAACAATATGTAGTAGTATAGTATATAGTATCCAAATCAAAATTTAATGAAATTAATTTATGTGTGATTTATGTGTAAATGATGTACAATGTCTTAGCCACTAGGGATTGTTACATAGGGCTGTACAGGCATCTAGTGGCAACACAATGATATTACAGATACTACATTGTACAAAATGTTTATCTTAACAGTCAATTTACAAATAATGCATTCAGATTTGTGGAACCCAATGCACTGAATCTCCACAAATTAGTATCGTTAAAAAACTGAGAAAATCCATGACGGGCAGCCGTGGAAAGGGGAGCAGGTGTGATAATGAGAAAAGGCGAGCAGCCTGAAGACAAGACAGAGTGTGGGCAGCTCAGGATGCGAACACAACTGACCCGAGGCTGAATAAAAAGACTGTCACGTCTGGCAGAGGCTGATCTGGTGTTATGTCCTCCTGAAGACATGCAAGTGAGCAGTTTAACATCCAACCGATCTGAGAGAGCATAGAGACCACGAGAAGCGAATGTCAACTGAGGAAAGGTACCACGGGCAGGGGTTTTATGTGCTCAGTTAAAGGGTGGCCTCTTACCTGACACTGGGCATGCGCTCCTGTCTGTCAAGACTGGCTTGGTGCAATTGGATGCTTCTGCAGAGGTCAAACTAATTGTTGGTCACACCCAGGGGAGCCGCTATGGTTTCCGGACCCCCTGAACATCATTGACCCCCACCCACAAGCTGCTACTGTGGCCTCAGAACTTCTCCCTTGCTGACAAAGAAAGGTCTAAATAAATAAATATTAAAGTAAATAGCCTAAATCTGGAAATAAATAAATATCCACGCAATACATGAATAAATATGAAATTAAGTAAATGTATAAATAAACATGAAAATAAATAATTGTGGAAATAAATGTCATCATAAATGCATGATTGGATGAACGAATGAATGAATAAATCAATTTGGAAAAATATAATAATACATAAGGAAAATACAAATATTATAATTTGTAAATGTTTGTAATTTTTTCTTTATATATATATTTCAATATGTATTTAATAAAACTCTAAATAACACTGACATATATTTTATTATTCGAATGTGTTTCCTTTATGTAACTATCTAAGCACTTTCTGGATTGTAGACAGGACTTTTATTTTGGTAAGGCTAAGGCTAAAGCGTCATAAGGCTGCGCCGCGCTCCTGCTTCTGTGTTTCAGCTGAAGAAAGGTCTGTGGTCTTAATCATTTAAAGTGTTTGAATTCATACAAACACGCTCAGTCTATTTTATAGTGTTTACAAGCGATGCAAAGTTAATAATTATAGTGTGTAACATTGTAATATTTTATCTAATATGAATGCAGGTTATTTTGTGAGAGTAAAGCTCATTCACACATTAGTAACAGATAAAGTGTGTCTGATTTCAGTTGCTATTTCAGTTGCTTCACAAAATGATTCAGTGTTTTGAATCACCAAGAGACCTGCTGCTCAGAACAGTGTAACTGCAACAACAACAAACACAAACATGTGTAATGACAACTTTTACAAACAACTGCTGTTGTTGTAATGGCAAGCTGAATGTACAATAGCAATTTTTAAACGTGGAATTGATTAAATATACTTATCATTAAATACCTAATGTGAATTAAAACTTTAAAGCAAGTTAAAGGTTGAAATGTTTGTTTAATCAGATCACGCAAGTCCATTAACACTCACTCTGACTCCATTACCAGTGAACTGACCAAGGCTGTAACTTTGGTTTGAGAAGTGGGGGGGGGCACTAAATGGGGGAAAATGTTTTCAATTTGAATCCCATTTCCTGCATTTACATATATTTAGGGACCATGGTGATACAAAATCCAGGAAACAATTAAGTTGATTAATTATCAATTCTGGCAGAAAGAATAGTAGGCTACTAAACTATGTATAAGCAAAAGATGTCTTACTTAGTTTATTGTTTAATAGGGGCCAGTCGCCAAGACTTCAGAGAATCATTTTTTTTTAAGTAAAAAATGTTCACTATTAATGTTTTGAATAATGTTTATATAATGTGAGACTCAATTTCCACTGTTAAACAAACTTTTATTTCAAACTAACCGCTGTACCTGAAAATATAAAATAAATCACTTGTTGCACAGGACAGAATGTTCTACATCAGTGGCTCCCAGACTTTTTAGAGTGGAGTCCCCCCTGAGGCATTTCTGCTTAGGCCTACCCCCTCTCTTCCACTTAGACTGCAACTTTTCCATTAAAGGCAGGGTAAGCGATTTCTGGTAGCCAATGTTGATGTTTGAAATCACCAAAACAAACACGCCCCTACCCCAAAAGGGTCTTGCCCCTATTTTGATAGCTCCGCCCCAAGCAACCTCCGCGTCCGATCGCAGGCCTCCGCTCCTTGAGTTCTCTCCAGCGCTGGAAAGCTGGTCCGATATTTACACGGGTCCTACTTGCCTTATCCTTTTGTTTTTTATCCGCCATCCCTGGTTTTTCATCCCTCTATCTTTCTATCGCTCGGCTCGCTAATGTCCGTCCTGTGCACTGAACTCGCTCTCCTGCACATCACGAGTAGACACGCCCCTTACTGCTGATTGGCTACAAGTTTGTTTTGTCCGATATTTACACGGGTCCTACTTGCCTTATCCTTTTGTTTTTTTATCCGCCATCCCTGGTTTTTCATCCCTCTATCTTTCTGGCGCTCGGCTCGCTAATGTCCGTCCTGTGCACTGAACTCGCTCTCCTGCACATCACGAGTAGACACGCCCCTTACTGCTGATTGGCTACAAGTTTGTTTTGCTATTCGGCCCAAATCAGTTTTCTAAAGTATTTTTGAAAAATCACATACCCTGCCTTTTAAGGACAATATTTGCCCCCTAAATTGACTTTCCAAAGCATTTTTTATCTTTATAAATATAATATCAATGTTTAAAAAAGAAAAAAAGTTCAATAGATTAATATGCAATGATGATAAAAAAAGTGAAAAGTGATTCTTTTAAATACTAAAACCGCCAGTAGGTGGCGGTAAGTCACTGTCTTAATGCGTGAGTCATCGAGTCATTTGTTCATTCAGTAACTAAGCAAGTGGCTGTATTTATAAATGAATCAATGACTTTCGCGAACGATTCGTTCACGAAACACCGCAAAACTTTTTATTCGCGTACCCCCTCTGTCGCCTTACGTACCCAAGTTTGGGAACCACTGTTCTACATTAAATATTTAGCTTACACTTTGTTTAGGTGAGGGGGTGTTAGATATTATTTGTTAAATATAACAAATTGTTGTGTGTCTGATTGGTCCAAATGCTACAGTAGTAAATCTCCAGCACGTGCTTTCAGATGGAGCGGCATTTACAACACAGCCATAGTTCCCTGACAAGCTACTCAAAATCGCAGGCGATTCATTGCCGATTATAAATGCGATTTTGTGTAGCTTGTCAGAGAACTACGGCTGTGTAGTAAATGCCGCTCCATCTGAAAGCACGTGCTGGAGATTTAAAACGAATCTGAAAAAATCAGTTTGCCACCTTGACTGGAAAATACTGTTTTCATGGTCAGTTTTTAATTTATTATTTGCTAATGTTAGTGAATGTTTACGTTAGTGCAAGTCCTACTACGCAGAAATGAATAAGGGGAGTGGTTGAAAACTTGGAGACCTCCTGTTTGGAGATAGTAGTAACATCATAAACTGAAAACAATCTTTACGTGATTTACTTTTCAGATGTTTTAAAACTGATCATCCGAGTCTAATATACTGTAGCCCCTATTGTATCTGTATGTTTTCTTATTAGGGGCCAAGCCCCTATTGTATCTGTACGTTTTCTTTATCCTTCTTTTCGTCCAACAGGAGTCTATGGGCAGCCCTATGAACGGAAAATTATGAAAATTGGCACACTTGTAGTGATGGCCATGAGTACTAATCTGACCAACTTTGGGGTCTCTAGAACCAACTCTATAGCGCCAC
>NW_015506072.1:212491-212779 GCF_001515645.1 Sinocyclocheilus grahami
GAGAGTGAAGACATGAAGATTGACGAAATGTTCGCAGTCAAAGATGAAGAACAAACAGGTTGGTTTCCATTCTCAAAGCTGAACTGTCCTGTACATGTTCTCAATTCATTTGCCTTTGGCACAAGTTTTTGTACACACTTTTTACACCATCTTACTCCATTTCCTTTTTATTGAATTAAATTCAAATGTAATTAATGTAATTTGTTTTTAAAGATTCTATTAACTATAAAACTTGTGCAGTTATGCTAATTCCAAAGGGAAACTTAGTTGTCAGTGGACAGAAATATT
>NW_015506072.1:217712-219065 GCF_001515645.1 Sinocyclocheilus grahami
TGTTTCAGCTGTTCGATCGCACCGGCGCCTCGCGCGCACACACCCACCACATATTCTAGCAATTCAAGCTTACATCGCAGTCTGTTTATTATCAAAATAAAATACAGTTAACCAAACATATAAAAGGTTACACTGGTCAGTTTAAATAGACCGTAGTATACCAGTCCACTCTGCTGTTATGCCAAGGATGTTTTTGCTCATGTCAAGAGGATGATCTTTTCAGTCTAAATGTGAATGCATGTAAAGTACAAGCCTAGTTTTCATTATAAATAATAGTTTAACATTCAAATACATTGCGAATATGGAAACATTTGGATTTGTGCCGAATGAGACGTGAGCAATGAGCTCCAAATACATCTAGCCAAACCCGCGCTCGCTCCGTCTCGTATGCACGCACGCATGCACTGTCACGATCTGATGCAACATAAATGCTGGATTTTTAAAAAACAAATAGGCCTACCTGAATGCACAAATTAAAAATCTGACATTTTACGGAACAGAATCCAGCAGGATTAAATTAAGTACTGGTCACTGGCCATAATGTCAGTTGAAAACATTGCAATTGTGTTTTAAAATACAACAATGAGCACCACGAAACCATTTAAAGAGGCGCGTTCAGCGGTCTCCGTGACGGGATAGGAAACAGTCTACAAAGTAAAATGATCTCAAACGTACGGCGCACTCTCTTCATTTTATCAAATGATCATAATCGCATCTATTCATTTTACAATCCTGCTACTAGCATTTCATTCAGACTAAAACCCCTTTAATTCGGGTGAGAAAGCGGGGGGTTTATTTTTTTGAGTTGCTTTTGCACATCCTATTAAGGTTAACGATTATGTAATTGATCGTTAATTTAATTGACGATCGATCATGGAAATTATCGAAAATTTACATCCCTAGTCAACATGGATGTTAAAGTCCCCCAGAATAAGAATTATCTCAAACTTGAGGCACAACAGACAGCAGATCAGCAAATTCAGGCATGAAATCTTCCTTTTTCTTAGGAGGTCTATAGACCGTAACAATGACAGAAGTAAAGTGTGCAGAGAATTAAAATGCCTGCTTGCTAGTTTTTGAGATGTCCTAAATAAATGAAGAGTTAGCAATATTGGGAAGGGATTTTCAGATTACATGTAACACCTTTTGCAGTTGCTTAGTGGATATAAGATGCAGTTGTATGTTAGGTTTGACACTTTACATATTTGAATGTTTTGATGTGTTCTGTGTTATTATACTGGGGTTAACATATTTGTCTTTTTTAACCGTAGACCTGATGGCACTGAAAGAGAAGAGTGAAGTACTGAATGAATTGGAAGAGAAAGATCATAATTTCATAAATGGAGAAAAATC
>NW_015506072.1:219075-219473 GCF_001515645.1 Sinocyclocheilus grahami
TGAATTGGAAGAGAAAGATCATAATTTCATAAATGGAGAAAAATCTTTTACTTGTTTACAGACTGAAAAGACTTCCTCAAGAAAAAGGGCTAAAAAGACAGGAGGACATTATTTCACCTGCCAACAGTGTGGAAGAAGTTTCATTAAAAAAGAAAGCCTTAACAGACACATGACCGTTCACACTGGAGAGAAGCCTTACACCTGTTCTCGGTGTAGAAAGAGTTTTGATCAACATGAAAACCTTGAAGTCCATATAAGAACTCATAGAAAGAAACTGTACACATGCCCTCCGTGTGGAAAGAGTTTCGGTCAAAAACGACATTTTGAAGGCCATATGAGAATTCACTCTGAAAAGCAACCCTACACATGCCCTCAGTGCGGAAAGAGGTTTAATCATA
>NW_015506072.1:221048-230969 GCF_001515645.1 Sinocyclocheilus grahami
TTGTTGTTTTGCTAATACCTCAAAATGAACCTGTGAATGTGTGTGAGTACATCTTCGCCATTCAAAATCAGAGCACACTTTTTCATTTTATAATGCCATCTTATTGCTCTTCTTCATAGTAGGTACATTTTAAAAATGTTTTCCCAATGTATCCTGGACTCCTGCTCAAAATCAGGGCTGCCTTGATGTATTCATATTTTAAGGGCTTTTGTAGCTGTATAAAGAAAATAAACTGGTTTTATAAATGATGATGGTATTGCTGTTTTTGAACTTGGTTAATCATTACCTGGTGAGATTTTTAGACATTTAATAGTCTCTTATTTGCAGTTGATTTCAGTGTTACTTTTAACACTAATCCAGATTATGTAAAGATTAATGTTCATTTTATCAAGCCATTCAAATGGTGGACCGCGGTCGGGGTCTGGTCCCCAGCTTGGTTTTAACTGGACCGCGAGACAATGGAGGCACCATTATACCATTTCTCGATAAATTGAGCAGCACGTCAAAACAATGAAGCGGTTCGCACCACAAGCGCTTTATTTTTTATCTCGAGCCAAACATGCTTCATGGAAGCCCTTCCCGTGTGCGTCTTGAACCATTTTTATGTCACATAAAACATCTGATCTTCATATATAATTGTTTTCCACTGATGAAATGTACACCAAGCACTACACACATTTTTCAAGTATATTAATGTCATTACCACTGAGCTACATCCCCAGTCATGGATTTTGTTTAGAGCGCATGCTTTGCATGTATGAGGTCTTGGGTTCAATCCCCAGCATCTCCAAGCTTTGTTAGCACTCTCTTTCACCCTCAGTACCACGACTGAGGTGAGACCCTTGAGCAAGGCACCAAACCCCCAACTGGCCCCTGGGTGCCACAGCAATATGGCTGCCCACTGCTCTGGGTGTGTGCACTTGGATGGGTTAAATGCAGAGCATAAATTCCAAGGCTGTGTTTCAGTTAATTTTTAGGCACGTACTTGCAAACTTCCCTAAGCATTTCCCCACAGTGGAACCCCCAGCGCAATTTTGAAGTGTGTTCCACTTCGTCAAGTGGACGAGGGAAGTTTCAATGGACATACCGTCGACCCCTCGATTTTCTCTGAGGGAGTAAGTCTGCTTCATATGCACACTTCAGGCCACTCCATAGACCACAATGCAACACGATTATGACGTCATCTCAGATTGCGTTTAATTTATCCTCACAACTTTTAACAACTTTTTTATACATTTATAACAGCGCAATATAGAATGCTGCACCAAACAAATTAGTAAAGGGAAAAATGAAAACAGTAAACCAACTCTATAGCGGATTCTAAGTGATCAAGAGCTTAGGACGTTCCAGTTCAGTGCATTGCAAGGGTTCCGCCAGTAATGGGCACTTATACAATGTAATCAATGACATCCCTCCGTCTCATTTACTCGAATGTAAGTTTGCGAGTGAAGGGCGTAAAAAATTTACTGGAACGCAGCCCCACACTTCATTTTCACTTTCACCAATGTACATGATTTACAACTGAATAGCTCTGCAGTGCATAATATTATTGCCTGAATCCAAGTGTCAGGAGTTTGGACCTGTCTGTGTTTTGTTTTCCTCCCCATGTGCTCCATGACCTAGTTTTCCCTTGTGTTTGATTGTGTCAATTGCTCCCAGGTGTGTCTCATTATTACTTGATCCCCTCAACTGTCATTTCCTCATTTGTGTTGTGTATTTAAAGTGTTCTGCCCTATGTTTCTTTGTCGAGTCTTAAACGTCAACTCCCCGTTGCTACGTGTTTGTTCCTGGTTCCTTTGGATTATTAAAGGCTGTGTTCCTGTAAATTCTCCTACGACTACCAAAAACTTTAATTGCGTGTTTCCCCTCCGTTTTGTTTCCGTTGTGTGTTCAATGTTTTTTTTCCCTCCCGTTGTCTTCCCATGGATCCCCTCGCCCGCCCTGAGTACCTCCTCCTGCGTTTGCTCGAGGACCATACCAGACTGTTTCTGGCCCTCGCCAAACTCACCAGCTAGCCGGACGATGCGCTCTGTATGCGGTGTTCAAGCTGGAGTGATAGAACACGCAGAGTGCCGTCATCTGAAGATGGTCTTCGAGTGGATTCCAAAGCCTTTGTAGAGTGGATACTGGCGAGAAACGGACCCCCATTAATGTTTGTTCCGAGGAGTACCACTCTCTACCCAGCCCACCATCTCCTCGATGTGCGGAGCCCAAGCCTGAGCCCACCACAATCGACGAGCCAGCCCCGGAAGCAGAGCCCAATCCGTCTGACCAGGTGCGAGAGCCAGTGACAGTGCCTGCCCCGAGGGAAAAAGCTGAGGACGGTGAGAGTGCGGAGAGCCCTCAGCACACATGCACCGTGGCTGAGGGTGAGCTTATCGTGGATCTGGGAATGTGGCTGGCTGAAAAGGCTCCCGTTCCTGAGTTTAGACCAGAGAGGGCTCCTATTCCCACGTCCAGCCCAGAGAGGGCTCCTGTTCCCGAGTTAAGCTCAGAGGCTTACAAATATCTGCCCCCCCACCCACTCACTCCTGCCTCCTCCACCGCTGTCATCTGGCAGCCCCTCTGCTCGCACTCAGCCCACCATCTCTACACGGTGCGAGATCTGGGGGTCTACCAGTCTCCATCGTCACCAGGGCTGGAGCATCCCTCACCTCTGCTTCCAGCCTCTTCGGCCCGGACTCCACCTCGGCCCGTAGACCCAGCGGCTCCACCTCGGCTCCTAGCTCCCTCACCTCCACCGTCGCCCGTCGATCCCCCAGCTGCACCGGCTGTACCCCGTCGCTCTGTCCCACCGGCTCCATTGGGCTCCTCCCTCCCGCCAGCTCCACCTTGGTCCTCAGTCGCTCCGGCTCCGCCATGGATCTCGGTCACCAGAGCACTCGGCTCCACCCTGGCCCACTGGATCCTCGGCATCCCCCTGGCTCGTTGGCTCAGGCTCCTCGGCCACCTGCTCCGCCGCCATCAGGTGGCCCCCTGGAGTCGGCAACAATTCCTCCTCCATGGCTCCTCCCTCCATCGGCTCCTCCATGGTTCGCCATCATGGCTGTGGCCTGGATCCGGCTTGGCTCCTCCTGCTTCAAGCCCTTTCTGTCTCCTCCCTGGTTCCTCCCTTCTGCATCACCTCTTTGGACTCTGTCTGCCGGCCCCCTCCCGGGTGTGCGTCCTCCCCCTGAGCCTCCTCCCAAGATCCCACCCGCCCCTCCCCATGTTGTTTCTATGGCGCGAGGATGCGCCTTCCGGGAGAGGGGCAATACGCCAGGAGTTTGGACCTGTCTGTGTGTTGTTTTCCTCCCCATGTGCGGCGTGACCTAGGTTTCCCTTGTGTGTTCATTGCTCCCAGGTGTGTCTCATTATTAGTTGATCCCCTCACCTGTCATTTCCTCGTTTGTGTTGTGTATTTAAAGTGTTCTGCTCTGTTTCTTTGTCGAGTCTTAAATGTCAACTCCCTGTTGCTACGTGTTTGTTCCTGGTTCCTTTGGATCAGGTGTGTCAAACTCAATTTCTGGAGGGCCGGAGCCCTGCAGAGTTCTGTTCTAGCCCTGCTCCAACACACAAACCATGTAGTTTTCAAATAAGCCTGAAGGACTTGATAAATTGGATCAGGTGTGTTTAATTAGGGTTGAATCTAAACTCTGCAGGGCTCCGGCCCTCCAGGAATTGAGTTTGACAACCATGATTTGGATTATTAAAGACTGTGTTCCTGTGAATTCTCCTGCAACTCCTCGTTCCTCGCTTCTCGTTGTAGTACAACCGTGACACCAAGCTGTTCCTTCAAGTTTTTTTATTTTACATTTTACAAAATATTAATAACAAAATAAGAGAAAACATTTATTTTGTTTAACAATTTGGCTTAGTTTAGTGCAGCATTATGGTAAAACCGGATCAGTGTACTAAACATGAACAACATCTTCCACTTAAAAGTTGAGTAACTTAACCTGAACATAAAAACAAAACAAAATAAATAGCAGCATTACAGCAAAGCTTGGGGGGGGGGGAAAAAGCAAAAGCACTTTCATCAAGGGAGTCCAGTTCTTAAAGTGCTCTACAGCCAAATCTCGTTAAGTATGAATGCGAGCAGCCATGTTGACGTTATCTTCTTCTTCTTTAATGGCCCTTCACTCCTTAGGAGTATTACCGCCACCTATTGTACAGCTTACTCACTTACATGGGTGACGAATCTGTGTTGATATTACCATGTGACCTGCGACGTTATACCAAGCGCAACAACTTTAAAGGTATGACAGAGGTGCATTAACACCTGATTTCATCAGTAGCATGACAATCATACCACCTTGTATGCTTTTCTTGAAAACTAACAAATTGATTGCAATAATGTCTTCATAAAGGAGATGTCGGGCAGCTGCTCGAAGATCTCAACTTTGATTTTACACTCGAAAAATGTAAGTATCAATTCTTAAAAATTAAAATGAACCCAGAGCTAATTGCATTGCTAGCTCACCCCAACAGTTACGTAATATTGGTCAGCATTTATCATTATTTTCTTACTAAAAATTATATAATTAACTATGCAATATATTTTAGTAAAACAAGCAAAAATGTAACTTAATTGTATTGTTACATTATATGACATAACTATGCATGAACACTAGACAAAATCAACCAATGTGAATACATACATTAATTCATTGCTTGGACTGAAAATGTATGAATTAATGAAATTATATTTTATTTTCTGACAACAATAAGAAACATGAGCAAAAATGATCAAATATTTACAGGCGGTGAACCCAACATCCTGCTGCCATCTCAACAGAGCCGTGCCAATTCTGCGGCTTTATTTGGATGAAGCAGCTGACCACCTTCACCTGTCTTTGCCGTCCATCAGGTCCCTCATTGGTGCAGTCAGACTGGAATCTGACCATGGGTGGGAAAGGGACATCGAGGTGCTTGTGTTCCTCTACTGGCTTGCCCATGCAGCATCCTACAGGGTAGTGTCACAGACCTTCGATATCCCCAAGACCTCTGTGCATGATATTGTGTTCAGAGTGAGCAAAGCAGTCCTTGGAATTTTGAGGAGGGTGATTTGCTTTCTGACCGGTGATGACCTGGAGGCAGTGGGAGCAGGATTTGCACAGCTGGCTGGGTCACCAGCTTTCAGCAGGGCAGTTGGTGCAAGAGACGGCTGTCATATCCGAATGAAACCACCAGCAATTAACTCCCACTGTTACTTCAACAGGAAGTTGTTTCACTCCATCCAACTCCAGGCCATCACTGACCACCAGGGAAAATGTATTGACATCTTTGTGGGATATCCTGGGTCTGTGCATGATGCCAGGGTGCTGAGGAACATTCGTGTGCCTGCTCTCCATGAGCATGACTACCCATAAAACATTTCAACCAATTACGACATTTTAAAGTTCATATTGTCAGCATTTCCTAATTTAATTTTATATGTTTACAATTACATGCTAATTTATGTTGTAGCTTCATTACTTTTGTGGTGTAGTGTGCTAAACCCCTGAACTGGTAGGAAGCAGAAGTTTGCTGGTTCGATCTTTGAAGTCGTTGCCACCACATGTGTAAGGCTTCTCTCCAGTGTGAACTCTCATGTGCATTCGAAGAGTTTCTTTAAGAGTAAAACTTATTCCACATTGAGAGCATGTGTAAGGTTTTTCTCCAGTGTGAATTCTTATGTGGGACTTAAGGTTTCCAAATCTTTTGAAACTCTTTCCACATTGTTGGCAGGTGAGATAACTTCTATTTGCTGTCTTATAAGCTCTTTTTTGTGTCTTTTCAGTCTGTGAGCAACAAAATGATTTTTCTCCAATTTTGAAATCATGATGCTTTTCATACTGATCTTCATCTTCCTTTTCATTGAGTTCTCGACTCTCCTTTTTCAGTGACATCAAGTCTAAAGCGGAAAAAAATGACAAATGCCGGTTAATGGCTCAAAGCAACAAACATCAAAACCCACAACTAGATCTTATATGCACTAAGCTACTAAAAGAGGTGTTAAATGTAATCACAAAACCTCTTCTCATTATTGTTAACTCTTCACTTTCTTCAGAACATGTTCCAAAAAAAACTTTCAAACTGGCAATTATCAAACCCCAAACCAGACGATTTAATTATAGCCCAATCTCAAATCTGATATTTAAAAATTTGAGAAAAAGTGTCCTGTCAACTGTGTTCATTTTTGCATACAGTAACAGTATCTTTCAGGATTTAGGCCCCATTCAATTTCAGTGAGGATTTAAGCCCCATCATAGTACAGAAACTAAATAGACATTTCATCAAAGTATGGAGTGCCACAGGGCTCAGTATTGGGTCCTCTGATTTTCACCTTGTATGTGCTGCCACCGAGGGACATTATTTCACTTTTATGAAAGTAATACACTTTAATTTCCCCACATCCTGGCATAGCTTCTTATCTCTTCTCAAGCAGAGTCCATTTAAAAAATCTGCCAATTACACACAAAGCTTTGAATGGCAGAAACTAAAAAGTTTAGAAGTCATTCTTTTCTATCGCTTTCATTGTCTGAGACTCAGGCTCTCAGTTTAGGTCTAGACTTTTCAGCCAAACATACACAATCTTATGTGTGAAATCTCTGAATTTAAATTATTTATGGCATCTTTGGTAATATTGTTCATGAAACCCATACATGGAACCCAGTCAACATGACAATCTAATACAGTGGTTCCCAACCCTGGTCCTGGAGGCACCCCAACGCTGCACATTTTGCATGTCTCCTTTCTCTGACACACCAGTTTCAGGTCTTGGAGTCTCTACTAATGAGCTGATGACCTAAATCAGGTGTGTTTGATTAAGGAGACATGCAAAACGTGCAGTGTTGGGGTGCCTCCAGGACCAGGGTTGGGAACCACTGATCTAATACATTGGAGAGCCACCCAATGACTGCTCAGCCAAATACAGCTGATTCTAACAATAGTCAACCAGTGTGCAGAAGCCATGCACTAAATATTAATATAACAAATTTGTTTTAACTTGAAATAGTCTAGAAACTTGGAAAAATGTGTTAAATAATGCTGAACACATTGATGATTTAAAACCAAGGTTAATTCAATATGTCTTTGCTTTCAAGTGGATTAATAGTTTGGTGCAGCGCTGCCCAGACGAGCCACTGCTAAACTGTTGCATAATTATCTGACAGAAATGAATGGTTTTCGATTCAGAAATAGATACCAGGTTTAATGTTGCACAAAATATTTTTTTTTAGGAATTGCATAGTGGTTTTCCCAATAATAACAAATACCCAACTTGAAAGTAGGATCTTCTCGGGTTCACTAGAAGGCAGCTTAGTATTTACCACTTTAATTAGGACAATCTTATGACATTCTTCAAAAACACCATATAGTCCTGTAGAGCTGAACATTTTAATAAGGATCAAATGAGTGAGTTCAGCTTTGAGAATGAAAACCAACCTGTTTGTTCCTCAGTATCTTCATGTTTGACTCTGAAAGCTTCTTCAATCTTCAGGTCTTCACTCTCCTCTTTAATAACCTCCATCTTTATAACAGTGAGTCACGTGGAGTCAGTGAATGGACTTAAATGGCCTGAAAAAAAACAAAAAACCTTATTTACTGAAACTAACATTCATAAATGTTACATACTAAATTCATTAAAATCATGCCACTTTACACCTCTTGTGAAAACTACAAAACTGCTTGAACATGGTGTATCGACGTAAACACTTTAAATGCTTAAAAGCACAAACCTTTCTTCAGCCGAATCAAAACAGATGCTGGAGCGGCGCGGCCTTATGATGTCACATCACCACACCAAAATAAAAGTCTGGTTCAAAATCACAAAATAGGTATATCATGAAATTCAGAGTTCAGTTCTTGGTGAAATACATAGTTCAATGCATGCTGTCCAATGATGTCCTGAAAGAAATCATGAAGGAATGTGAGATTCTGTCTAGAAGTCACAGCTGTAATGTTTAGCTGCAGAAAGCTTTAACGCCAACCATATATCAAAATTCAGATAGTAACAGGTTAAAAATAGCTAGTTCATAGCAGAGTTCAAAGTTCATTTTAGTCTAAAATTCCTTTTAATAGGAATAAAATGTATAACAATGATGATCTTTCAAGAATCAATAGACGGAAAAGCAATTAAAAATATATTACATTTATACTTATATTGTAATATTTTCAATACCAAAAATTTAGTATTTTGCAGATTTTTAAGGAAATCAATAGTGGTGCCTGTGCAGTGACAGCCGCTGAACGCCACAGAAAGCTCTGCGGGTTTCCTTAAATAAACATTACATTTGAATTCATGTTAGTTATTTTCCAGGGCATCTGGAGCTGTAGATCCACATGAAGAGGATGGGTGACGGTGAAGAGAGAAGACGGTACAAGAGAGAGATGAGGAAGATGAAGAAGAGCTTCATATTATATGATCCATCAAAGACTGACAGCATCTTACAAACACAATAGATTCAAACAAATCAGATTCTGTGTCCCACAAGCATCAGCTTATTTACATCCCATGTAGTGTCTGAATCACACCTCAATATAAGAAACAGAGAATTGTTCATTTATATGAATGTATCTCTCATTTTTAGAATTGTTTGAGATGTGCAAGTGTTACATGCCAAAGTTCCCAATATTTTTTGTTTGTTTAAGGTAAGCAACCATGCTTTCTTTTTTAAAAATGCCAAAAATAACTGCCTGCATAAGAGTCCAGCTGTAATCAATTGAATTTGCTGACTGGTGTATTTTCACAGTTTGAGGTCTTATATCCTGGGGATGTGTTATGTTCATATATATTGAGGTGTGTTCCCCCATCCAGTTGGGTGTGTTTATGTTTCCATGTGTTTTCTCTCTCTCTCAGATATGCTGTTTACATGCAGTGCCGACACCGTCCAACAGGCAATACAGGATCTGGGGCCCCAACCGCTTCGGAGGGCCCCCCTCATTTCATCTGTAATGATATATTATGTACATTTTCCCCACATGAAATGCAACCGCAAAAGTGATCCACAACACACAGACCCCATTAAACAGGACACAATTCACAACAACGGTGAGAAAAAAATACCCACTTTATCTTTTCATAAAGATAAAGATATTTCTGCATAATTCATACATGACAAATTACAGAAAAACGATAATAAATACAAAACAACAGTCAAGTCAAGTCTGCTTTATTGTCAATTCTTCCACATGTACAGCACATACACACAGAGAATTGAAATTGCGTTACTCTCAGACCCTTGGTGCATACAGATAACACTAACAGTAGAACATAAATACAGTATAAATAAAAGCAAAAAAAGATTAGAAACATACACAGCAGCACCACACTCTAATTTGCATAACACCGCCACATATCTCCAAATTGCTCACGTTCGATAGAAACTCAAAAAAATTTCCTATTTTAGTGATGCCCTTACCATTTATTAATGTTTAATTGCTTATTAGACATTTTGCATGACTGAAGGGGCTGTCCAAATTAAAGTTCCCAATATTCTAATCTCTATGGTAATATGGATTTAAATACAGAGTTCTGGCATGAAACTCTAGATGGCGCAGTCCGATAGGTCTAACTCAATCTGACCTAATGACATCATTATCACATGGCACAGCTGATTGGTTCTCTCCTGTATCGGTAGCCAATAGGTTCGCTGCTCAACATTCAAATATATGACTAGAGCTTGTCGTAGCAGTTGCAGCTTGCTTCAGAAACCCTCCACCTTCCCCAGCTCCACCTGTATAGATCTGCTACGAGGTGATTCATGTATGCTATGGGGTTATTTCATGCATGTTATATATGCAGCAGCAATATTTCTTACATGCTCACAGCAGCATGTTGTGGATGTATTATCAGTAACAAGTCTCGGTACTTGCTCTGCCGCAGCAGCAGCGTAGCAGATCCATTCCGCCAAGACCAAAATACATTAACAGTGTCATGTACATTACCATGCCAATCCC
>NW_015506072.1:234172-278116 GCF_001515645.1 Sinocyclocheilus grahami
GATTTAAATACAGAGTTCTGGCATGAAACTCTAGATGGCGCAGTCCGATAGGTCTAACTCAATCTGACCTAATGACATCATTATCACATGGCACAGCTGATTGGTTCTCTCCTGTATCGGTAGCCAATAGGTTCGCTGCTCAACATTCAAATATATGACTAGAGCTTGTCGTAGCAGTTGCAGCTTGCTTCAGAAACCCTCCACCTTCCCCAGCTCCACCTGTATAGATCTGCTACGAGGTGATTCATGTATGCTATGGGGTTATTTCATGCATGTTATATATGCAGCAGCAATATTTCTTACATGCTCACAGCAGCATGTTGTGGATGTATTATCAGTAACAAGTCTCGGTACTTGCTCTGCCGCAGCAGCAGCGTAGCAGATCTATTCCGCCAAGACCAAATACATTAACATTAGGCGCGTTTCCATTACAGATCTGCGCTAAACTTGGCAATATTTTATAAATGTCGATAAAAAAGTACTGCGAAATTACGGCGTTTCCATTAACCAATGTTATGCGACATAAACGTAACCTTTTGCCTCTCACGATAAGTCATGGCAATGGATTTTGGTTGGATTTTGGCTATATTTATTCAAAGGAGGCTTATGCGTGTAACTTTACAGAAGCAGCAAAGAGAACCGCTTCAGAAACGTGCGTGGGGCACCCCTGACTTAAGACATAATCAACTGTGTTTATGCGAATACTCGTCAAAACGGACAATTCAACATCATTTTGTGTGTAATTCTCCGTTCATGCTACGCGAGAGAGTACTCGCGTGCTGTGAGACGCGCTCTCTGTGTGTATGTTTCAGTGTTTGGGCTCAGAAAACCGGAGCGAATTGAGTTCTCTCTTGCGTCGTCAGATTTATCCATATGTCTGCTCTTCTCTTACTCCCAAATATTGACATTTTTGAACGTTTTATGTACAGCAAGTGTATTTTAGCTTATGTCCCGCCGGATCATATTTACGCATCTAACCTCCGAACCACGCAGCAGATTCCTTCTGAATGAATCTCTTCCCAAATCGTCCATCCTTAACATTTTCATCTCGTTTTTATTCGTTGACGAAAATGTCAATAAATATTTGTCATAGTTTTTGTCATTCAAAAAGAGTTTTAGTTTGTTGTCGTCAGTGAAAAAAATGTCATTTGACGAGAATTATGACGAAAATTATTCATCAACTGCAAACTGTGTGTGACAGTGTTAATTTCATTGAAGGGTTTCTCTCCAGTTTGACTTCTCATGTGGGTAATAAATGTGGGGTAAGCAATTTTTCAAAAACGCTTTAGAAAACTGATTCGGGCAGAGTAGCAAAACAAACTTGTAGCCAATCAGCAGTAAGGGGCGTGTCTACTCATGATGTGGAGGAGAGAGCGTTCAGTGCACAGGACGGACATTAGCGAGCCGAGCGATAGAAAGAGAGATTGCGGATAAAAAACAAAAGTTTTTAAGGCAAGAAGTAGGACCCACAGAAGCAGCAAAGAGAACCGCTTCAGAAACGTGCGTGGGGCACCCCTGACTTAAACCATAATCAAAACGGACAATTCAACATCATTTTGTGTGTAATTCTCCGTTCATGCTACGCGAGAGAGTACTCGCGTGCTGTGAGACGCGCTCTCTGTGTGTATGTTTCAGTGTTTGGGCTCAGAAAACCGGAGCGAATTGAGTTCTCTCTTGCGTCGTCAGATTTATCCATATGTCTGCTCTTCTCTTACTCCCAAATATTGACATTTTTGAACGTTTTATGTACAGCAAGTTTATTTTAGCTTATGTCCCGCCGGATCATATTTACGCATCTAACCTCCGAACCACGCAGCAGATTCCTTCTGAATGAATCTCTTCCCAAATCGTCCATCCTTAACATTTTCATCTCGTTTTTATTCGTTGACGAAAATGTCAATAAATATTTGTCATAGTTTTTGTCATTCAAAAAGAGTTTTAGTTTGTTGTCGTCAGTGAAAAAAATGTCATTTGACGAGAATTATGACGAAAATTATTCATCAACTGCAAACTGTGTGTGACAGTGTTAATTTCATTGAAGGGTTTCTCTCCAGTTTGACTTCTCATGTGGGTAATAAATGTGGGGTAAGCAATTTTTCAAAAACGCTTTAGAAAACTGATTCGGGCAGAGTAGCAAAACAAACTTGTAGCCAATCAGCAGTAAGGGGCGTGTCTACTCATGATGTGGAGGAGAGAAGTCATTTGACAAGAATTATGACGAAAATTATTCATCAACTGCAAACTGTGTGTGACAGTGTTAATTTCATTGAAGGGTTTCTCTCCAGTTTGACTTCTCATGTGGGTAATAAATGTGGGGTAAGCAATTTTTCAAAAACGCTTTAGAAAACTGATTCGGGCAGAGTAGCAAAACAAACTTGTAGCCAATCAGCAGTAAGGGGCGTGTCTACTCATGATGTGGAGGAGAGAGCGTTCAGTGCACAGGACGGACATTAGCGAGCCGAGCGATAGAAAGAGAGATTGCGGATAAAAAACAAAAGTTTTTAAGGCAAGAAGTAGGACCCGTGTAAATATCGGACCAGCTTTCCAGCGCTGGAGAGAACTTAAGGAGCGGAAGGCCTGCGATCGGACGCCGAGGTTGCTTTGCTTCTTCTCGATAGGTGAGTAACACCGTGTCTGCGCCGCAACAGCTAAAGTCTTTCTAGTACACCGGACGATTAAAAATCACTTGAAATTTGTGTCAATACGTCATGAATAGAACGCAGCAGCAGTTTTCTGTCAGGGATTTGTCGTGTTGTGCCGCGCTGCATCCAGTGTAGACCATAGATATGTATATATATATATATATATATATATATATATATATCTATGGTAGACAGCATCACTGATTATAATGAGTTCTATAGTATTTTGTCGCGCCGCGCCAGTCACGTCTGGTGTAGACACGGTGTAACATTGGCTTTGCTTTGTTTCACAGAACTAATCGTTGCCTGGGTTGCGTACGTATGTGTGGGGCGGAGCTATCAAAATAGGGCCGTGTTTGTTTTGGTGATTTCAAATGTCAACATTAGCTACCAGAAATCGCTTACCCCACCTTTAAGGGTTGAGGACTCTCTCCAGTGTGACTTTTCATGTGTGAATTAAGGGTTGCTATATGTCTGAAACACGTTCCACACTGATCACATGAAAACGGCTTTTCTCCAGAGTGAACGACCATGTGACTCTTAAGAGATTCTTTGCGGGAGAAGCTATTCCCACACAGTTTGCAGGTAAAAGGCTTCTCTCCAGTGTGAATTCTCATGTGGGAATTATAGTGTGCTTTATATGTGAAGCTCTTCCCACACACATTGCAGGTAAATGGTTTCTCTCCAGTGTGAAGCCTCATATGCATCTGAAGGCTTATTTTCTGACTGAAACTCTTTCCACAGTGAGTGCAGGTGAAGGGTTTCTCTCCAGTGTGGGTTCTCATGTGAACCTTGAGGTTTCCTTTCAATCTGAAACCCTTTCCACAGTCATGGCACGTGAAAGATGACTCTACGTTAAGGTGTCTCTTGTCTGGGAATCTCTCTCCACACTGATGACCATTAAAAGAGTTCTCTCTTGAATGAAGCCTCATGTGATTAGCAAGGTTTGTTTCACGTGTAAAACATTTTCCACACTGAGCACACACAAAAGGCTTCTCTCCTGTGTGAGTTTTCATGTGAGTCGTAAGAGTTCCTTTTTGTGTGAAGCTCTTCTCACACAGTTTGCAGGTGAAGGGTTTCTCTCCTGTGTGACTTCTCGTGTGGGTTCGTAATTGAAAGAAAAGAAAACAAGTTGACAAAAAGATCAATATCAATATTTGGTAATAATATAGCATAACAAGACATTTATAAGCTATTTTTTTGTAGGCCTGTCATTTTTTCAGGGAACACCACAAGTGTTTTTAGGGATTTGAACACAACACAATGGTTCAATACATTTTCCCCCCTATTGTAGTTATTAGGTATAGCCATTCAACATTAAAGTCATAATTTTTTACATTTAATAGGCTTTGGAAAAGTGTGAACTTACAACAATCCTAACATAAAATCTTCACATAATTTGTATATGCATGAACAATAAATTTAATATAGATTAATCTTTAAGATACAAAATGTAATCAGCAAGCAATTTACATCAATGACAGTCTACAGCAGGTTTTAATGCTGTATTCCAGACAACTCGAAATTCTGATTTTTCCCATCTCCTACTTGGAAATAACGTCTTGATTGCTGCTTGAAGTCAGACATCCGACTTATGAATATGGGGCAGATCGATCAACCCTGACCTCAGCGAGACGAGTCATTTGACATTACTGCTTCCAGCGAACATAGTGTGGACCTAACGTACGTCAAACTATACGTCAAACATTAACATTACGTTTTATTTTTGCTCATATTTTTGCATTTCGTCAGCGGCAGGGTTTCTCCTAACACAGCATACGTAGCAAGGCCTTTTTGCTTGTTTTGTTTTTAGACTAAATAAAAAGAAAACAAGTAGATAGAATAGAAAAAGAATAGGGAATGCTAGTGTT
Organism: Sinocyclocheilus grahami; assembly: GCF_001515645.1. Lineage (NCBI taxonomy): Eukaryota > Metazoa > Chordata > Actinopteri > Cypriniformes > Cyprinidae > Sinocyclocheilus > Sinocyclocheilus grahami. The sequence goes on from NW_015506072.1 coordinate 238,686, forward strand.
AGAGGCTCATTATTTATAATAAATAAAAAGAAAACAAGTAGTTAGAATAGAAATAGAATAGAGTGCAAATGTTAGAGGGTCAAGTTAATTTAATAAAAAAAACCAAGCAGATAAAATTAGAATTAGCATTAGAATAAAGAGTGCTAGATTTAGAGGGTTAGTTGAAGATGAAAGAGAAGTATTTTCAGTTGTTTCTTGAAAATGATTAAACTCCACTTCATTCCACCAGGAGGGAACAGTTAATGAAAAAGTCCATGAAAGATTTTTCACAGGTTGAACTTGAATGCAAAACATTTCAATACAGGCATTTCAGTCAAATGTAATTTGTGCAATATTTCAAACCTTTAACCCACTTGGGATAATAAACCCATGGCAAAAGTTTAAAAGTAGCCCAATTCTGTGGAAAAAAACGCGGACTTGGCAACCCTGCATCCAACAAGAGCTACCGGAGTCAGCTTTGACTGATCACAGGTCGAGAATAAGGAGAGATGACTGACAAGACCATGCTGGAGTATTTGCTGCTCAACAGATTCTGAGCACAGGTTCGCTGTGATTTTGCCAAGTAAGACATGTTCCTGGATCAACATTACTGTCCAAAAATATAGACTAAACCCAATCCCTACCCCTAAACCTAACCCTACCCATAATTTATTCCTAAAATCAGAGTGAAATGATAGCTGATTAACAAGGGTGTAGAAGCACCTAACCCTGATCGTAAGCCTAAAACAGATATTTCCTGAAAAGTTATCCCTCAATTCTGATTGGTTGATTGGAATGTTGTTCCAGGAACAACAAGGATGTTGATCCAGGAACATGTTGTACTTGGTGAAATCACCCTTTAGAATGTTTAAAGGAGTGGACACGAAAATCGTGGGAGCGAAACACATATTGGCAGGCGGCAATGGTCAGAGATTCAGCGAAAGTGGGATTAAGAAAACAGCCGAATCCCGGACATTTTGGGCGATTAAGAAATCCTGGCCGGACGCATTACTTTAGGTCCAAAAAGAAGAAAAGAGGAAAAGAGTTCATATGGTCACCCTATCATATGACATTCTTCAGAAATGTCATTAATTTCTGTAGAGCTGGGCATTTTAATAAGGATAAAATGTTCAGCTTTAAGAATAAAAACCAACCTGTTTGTGTCTCAGTATCTTCATGTTTGTCTCTGAATGCTTCTTCAATCTTCATGTCTTCACTCTCCTCTTTAATAAACTCCATCTTTGTTTGTTCCTCAGTATCTTCATGTTTGACTCTGAATGTTTCTTCAATCTTCAGGTCTTCACTCTCCTCTTTAATAAACTCCATCTTTGTTTGTTCCTCAGTATCTTCATGTTTGACTCTGAATGCTTCTTCAATCTTCAGGTCTTCACTCTCCTCTTTAATAAACTCCATCTTTGTTTGTTCCTCAGTATCTTCATGTTTGTCTCTGAATGTTTCTTCAATCTTCATGTCTTCACTCTCCTCTTTAATAAACTCCATCTTTGTTTGTTCCTCAGTATCTTCATGTTTGACTCTGAATGTTTCTTCAATCTTCAGGTCTTCACTCTCCTCTTTAATAAACTCCATCTTTGTTTGTTCCTCAGTATCTTCATGTTTGTCTCTGAATGCTTCTTCAATCTTCAGGTCTTCACTCTCCTCTTTAATAAACTCCATCTCTGTTTGTTCCTCAGTATCTTCATGTTTGACTCTGAATGTTTCTTCAATCTTCATGTCTTCACTCTCCTCTTTAATAAACGCCATCTTTATAATAGTGTGTCCCGTGGATCTCAGCTGCTTCAACAAGAGTTTTTCTGTGTGTTCGGACACTTTCTTCTGTTTAAAAGGAGAATAAGTAAGAAAACCAAAAATAAATGCAATCAATAAATCTCTGGGTGCGTCTCATAGTCACTACACTGCCAAGTGAACCAGTCAGAGTGATAGTTAAAGGCTTTAAATGACCTGTGGCCTGTAGCACGAAGCCGGTTCTAGGTTTTTACCCAGGTAATTTCGCATTTAGTTAGAGCAAACCCTTGTGTTTTCGGGCTCAAGAGGATGGGTTGGTTTTGAGCGGGTTTCATCACCATGGAAACTTACGCTACACGGCTACCCTGCTCCGGAGCAGGTTTTATTCTGGGCAAACCCAAACTGGACCAATCAGCTGTGAGCAAAGTGACATATCTGATGCAATGAAGCCAGTCCCCCGTATCTCTAGCTCCAAATTAAAGCAGTTCGAATTTGAGAGACAAAATTGCCAGACTTTCGTGGCTACATGTTATATTTTTATATTATATTAATTATAATTGTTTATAATTCATATAATGCGTAGCGCTGAACTCATACGTCATCCGTCCGGAACTGCTTCCAGTGTACAACAGTGAGCGCAAGCTAGATTAAAGTGATTATTATGCTTTGAATATGGATAATTGTCTTACAAAACCGCATCGATTCGCTACAGGAGGTCTTTGTTCACCCCCCGGAGCCGTGTGAGACACTTTTTTTTTTTAATGGATGGGCGCTTTTTATTTAACGTCTTTTGGACTGATGCATACAACACCCGCTGAGTGGCATTAAACAGCTTGAAAGATTAAAGACAATTTTTTATATAACGCTGACTGGATTCATCTGAAAGAAGAAAGTCATATACACCTAGGATGACTTGAGGGTGAGTAATTTATGGGCTAATTTGCATTTTTGGGTGAACTAACCCTTTAAAAAGTTGAGACATAAACACATTACAGTATGATTGAAATTTTAAAGGGATAGTTCACCCAAGAATGAAAATGTGATGTTTATCTGCTTACCCCCAGGGCATCCAAGATGTAGGGGACTTTGTTTCTTCAGTAGAACACAAACAGAGATTTTTAACTCCAGCTGTTGCAGTCTATCAGTCAAAACAAAATCTATGAGAGTAAAAAAAACATGCACAGACAAATCCAAATTAAACCCTGCGGCTCGTGACGACACATTGATGTCCTAAGACACGAAACGATCGTTTGTGCCAGAAACCCAACAGTATTTATATCATTTTTTACCTCTAATATACCACCTCTGGCTCTGCTCTGGCGTAGTTTAGGTTATTGGGTGTGTTGATATCCAGCCGAAGAGCAATCAAGCATAACTTCAGGCGAGCAGGCTCAGAAGCTGGGAATACGTGGAAAGTCACCACTCCTGAATGAGTTCGCGCGAGAGAACGTAATCTTTTAGTTTTAAGTCGGTTTGAACAATCCGGATAAGAGTAAGTAAGTACCATTTTGATTAGCCGTCGTACCTACAATGACTGTGCACTGTGTAACCAATGAGTGACGAATATGCGCGAGAGATCACTTCCGGCGCTCGCGTAAACTACGCCAGAGCGCGTACACACCTCACGCACCGGATGCCGTGCGCGCGCACAAAGCAGTTGGACATAATGGTGTATTAGAGGTAAAAAATGATATAAATACTGTTGGGTTTCTCGCACAAACCGATCGTTTCGTGTCTTAGGACATCAATGTGTCGTCACGAGCCGCAGGGTTTAATTTGGATTTGTCTGTGCATGTTTTTTTTACTCTCATAGATTTTGTTACCATTGCCATGCATTATACGACTGACAGACTGCAACGGCTGGAGTTAAAAATCATCAAATGTGTTCTACTGAAGAAACAAAGTCCCCTACATCTTGGATGCCCTGCGGGGTAAGCAGATAAACATCACATTTTCATTCTTGGGTGAACTATCCCTTTAAAGTGTTAAAAAAAAGTTTATTCTGTGGCACCTAAACAATTTTTAGTATCTTATAGGAGCCGATGGGTTAGGTGAGTACGTGTAAAGGTTAACCCTGCCAGTGAGTGAACTCGTGTTCACAATAAACTGATTCACTACATAGGGAGCAAAATGCTTTTGTTACTCGTGTGTGAGTGCTGTTTACTCATAAAAATTACGTGTTAGATAAATGTATCACATTGTTTACTTCATCCATAATTAAGCCATTTTACGTTGTTTGTAAAGCCATGAAATACTTTTTTGCATTGATTTGAACACTTTAAATGCTTAAAAACCACAAACCTTTCTTCAGCTGAATCTCAACAGATGCAGGAGAGCGGCGTGGTCTTATGACGTCACACCACAACACCAAAATAAAAGTCCTGTCATCACGCCACTGTCTAAAAATACAAAAGTGCACAGAAAATGTAAATGCCAGAGGATTTCAGAGTTGATTTCTTGGTGAAATACATATTTAAATAAATTTCGTACAATGGTGTGTTGAAAATATTAAGAACTACAAATGAAAGAATGTGAGATTCTGTCTTAAAGACAGAACTTTAATGTGTTTGGGTGTAGAAACCTTTATTAAAAACTAAAGAGTGCCAAATGTGATTTACAAGTAAAAAAAATACATAATCTCAGTGTGATTTAAAGGGTTTCTATCAGGGCTGTGAATCTGTGGGTAGACAGCGAATCGATTCGTTTCACGATTCAAGAACGATTTCTGCAAATTCACAACGATTCGATTCGATTCACAATACAATAATTGTATGTATGTATTACTATTTAAAAAAAAAATTGTACAAGGAATTATTTTCTTATCTTACTTTGAATGTGCTATAAGAAATCAAACACACCGCTGGACAATAATCAATCATTTGTAATCTATAATTTTTTCCTAACGGCAATTTTATGATTGTTTTATATACTACAAACAATTATTACAATTTTCTGCACAGAATAAGATTAAAAAAATATATATACTTTATAGTTTCTGTAGGCTACTATAATATGTCATTCATAAATTGTATTTATTTATTGTGTTTATTGTCTTAACGTTTCAGTTCATTCTGCTTTTTATTCAGTTTAGCTGCAGATGTAGCCTGGCACGTCTAATTGTATGTATGTATTACTATTTAAAAAAAAATTTGTACAAGGAATTATTTTCTTATCTTACTTTGAATGTGCTATAAGAAATCAAACACACCGCTGGACAATAATCAATCATTTGTAATCTATAATTTTTTCCTAACGGCAATTTTATGATTGTTTTATATACTACAAACAATTATTACAATTTTCTGCACAGAATAAGATTAAAAAATATATATATACTTTATAGTTTCTGTAGGCTACTATAATATGTCATTCATAAATTGTATTTATTTATTGTGTTTATTGTCTTAACGTTTCAGTTCATTCTGCTTTTTATTCAGTTTAGCTGCAGATGTAGCCTGGCACGTCTATGAGCGCGAGATCACTTCTCTTTCAGTGCGAAAGCTTCTTTATCTCATTTTCTCTCCTCTCCATCGGCGAATGATGATTCTGAAAGAAAACGCGCCGGATGTCTGTTCGCTATAGCAACAAATGCTACTTTCATGCATCTGATTATCAGATAAACCTCGCGCTCTTATTTTAAAGAATCACTGCCATACTTCTTGTATGATACATTTATTTTCATTAAATTCTTAATTTTATATTACATATAACTAATTAGGGGCAAAAGCCTGGAAATGCAAATATTTTTCCATACTCTGCTTTCTTTTTCCCATATTTTTCCAGACCTGGAAATGACTCAAATCAAATTCCATACTTTTCCAAAATGTGTAGGAACCCTGTAATGCTGTTAAACACTGATGATAAAAATGAGTAAAAAAAACATAACAGCACTAACGGTAATCAGAGAAAAATGTCTGATGTGTTTAATAAACAGGACGAGTGTCATAATTCATAATCATCTGTGTGTGGTTCACTCTTGATCATTATATGAACATCAGACTAAAAGCATCTGTTGATGGTGTCTCATCAGCTCCTGTGATTCTGGATCCAAACACAACTCATCCAGATCTCGTCCTGTCTGATGATCAGCAGGAACAATCAACCTCCTCCTGATAATCCAGAGATTTGACGAGTATCTCTGTGTTCTGGGATCCGAGGGTTTTAACTCAGGAACACACAACTGGGATGTGGAGGTTAAAGGCAGGTCAAACCGGAGACTTGGAATAACTACAGCATCAAACCAGAGGAAGGGACGTGGTTTCTTTAACACTGATGTCTGGTGTGTGTGGTACGGACGGTCTTCACCATCTGATTTTCACGTTGAACAGCAGCTTGATGGTGTGAGAGTGTATCTGGATTATGACACTATGAACTAACACACATCCGAAGCCAAGTTCACTCAAACACTCTTTCCATTCTTCTGGTGTCTCGACTCTCTCAGGATCTTACCGATCACTTACTACTTTTATTGTTAGATGCCACCATCTTTCCCTGATCTTATATGTAATTACAAGTTTGGCAGTAATAATAGTGCACTAACCCCTCATAGCATCAGCAACTCGACAATGTCACAGTGTTGGTTGTGGTGCCCTGGACTGGCCACTTGAGGGCGCTCTGTCTGTTCTATGTTGTATGTGTTAAACTCCATTTCCCATAGTCCCCTGCTTATTAATTCTGTTCTGATCAGTAGCACCTGTTATCATTTACTCATTATCCCAGCTATATATACCATGCTCACTCTGTCTGTCATTGCGTCTGGATTATATTGTCTTCTTGGTTGGTGTTGTCGGTGTCAGGTTTTTGGATTACATTTTGCAACGTTTTGTTCTGTTTTGTCCTGTTTTACTTCTAATATACTGCACATGGAACTTACCCTGTTTCCTCCTGGCATTCCGTGACAGAATCCAGACGCCATTACTAGTTCCAGCAGTTTGTTTTTGTTACCTTTTTTTGGATCATGGACGATCGGATTGTTCCTCCTCCTTCGAAGGAGCGCAGGGCTCGGCTCCGGATGTTGGCGGATCTTCGCCAACGGGGGATGGACTTTGGAGATTTCGCTCAGTCCTTTTGGAACCTTGCGGTAGGGATGGGACTTCATGACACAGATTTGAAGAAAATCTTTAATGGTAGTTTAGACAATCCCGTGCCTACTCGGGAGATGGATGGGCTTAAAATGCTTGACTTTTGGGGCCTCATTGATTACCTTGGTTACCGCAACTTGGTGATCTCATGTCGGTCTGAGTCTCTGGCAGTTCCCCGGGAGATGCAGGAACCCGCTCCAGCCCCGGAGTTCACGGAGCCCGCTCCAGCCCCGGAGTTCACGGAGCCCGCTCCAGCCCCGGAGTTCACGGAGCCCGCTCCAGCCCCGGAGTTCACGGAGCCCGCTCCAGCCCCGGAGTTCACGGAGCCCGCTCCAGCCCCGGAGCTCACCACCTCTGTCCTTCAGACTCCAACTAAGCGGCGGAGGGTGAGAAGGAGGACAGGAGGACACACTCCACAGCCCGCTCCAGTTCCGGGTCTCACGGAGCCCGCTCCAGTCCCGGATCTCACGGAGCCCGCTCCAGTCCCGGATCTCACGGAGCCCGCTCCAGTCCCGGAGCTCACAGCACTAACGGTAATCAGAGAAAAATGTCTGATGTGTTTAATAAACAGGACGAGTGTCATAATTCATAATCATCTGTGTGTGGTTCACTCTTGATCATTATATGAACATCAGACTAAAAGCATCTGTTGATGGTGTCTCATCAGCTCCTGTGATTCTGGATCCAAACACAACTCATCCAGATCTCGTCCTGTCTGATGATCAGCAGGAACAATCAACCTCCTCCTGATAATCCAGAGATTTGACGAGTATCTCTGTGTTCTGGGATCCGAGGGTTTTAACTCAGGAACACACAACTGGGATGTGGAGGTTAAAGGCAGGTCAAACCGGAGACTTGGAATAACTACAGCATCAAACCAGAGGAAGGGACGTGGTTTCTTTAACACTGATGTCTGGTGTGTGTGGTACGGACGGTCTTCACCATCTGATTTTCACGTTGAACAGCAGCTTGATGGTGTGAGAGTGTATCTGGATTATGACACTATGAACTAACACACATCCGAAGCCAAGTTCACTCAAACACTCTTTCCATTCTTCTGGTGTCCCGACTCTCTCAGGATCTTACCGATCACTTACTACTTTTATTGTTAGATGCCACCATCTTTCCCTGATCTTATATGTAATTACAAGTTTGGCAGTAATAATAGTGCACTAACCCCTCATAGCATCAGCAACTCGACAACCAAACAAAGAGGAGAAAATACTGTATCAGACAGAACAAGATCACCGTTCATGACGCGCGAAATATAGGAATCCTAAATATTGAATATCATATGAATGTGTTTCTGAGGGGGACTGGTTGTTTCCAGAAATGTTTACATTACATTAACGCGGTGACGTCGCATGCGTGTGTAATTTGCATTGCGTGGTGACGCAACACGTCATTAAAACGCATGCGCATAACAGAATACTCTAATAAAATGTATAAGTATTAAAAAAACGCTAAGGTGAAAAAAAATAAGAAAAAACAGTAAAATGTAGTACAGCACATATCTAGGATTTTAATCATGTATCATCTGCGGTAAAATGATACGGAAATTACAGTTTATTCATATCTGTGTAGTATTTTATTTACAAGTAATTAACATTCTGTTGCACTATACTTCACTGTGTATATTGTAACATTACTCGACACTTTAATGGCACCTTATATATTTCTTATTTTAATCCTTCCTCTGTCATGGTTCTTGTTTATTTATGTATTTAGTGTAATTATAGACATGTTTCTGTTACTTTGGCAATTCTGCATGTGAAATATTTAAGCCAATAAAGTATTTTTAAGTTAAATTTGACTACATACTGTATATTTTCAGTCTGCATCCCATTTTATGCACGGTGCCTCCAAAAACCAAACTGATAACCGTGATCTTTTTTTTTTATTATTGCAAAGAACAAAACAGAAAATGTAATTGTGCATATATATATTAAAACTATAAACATGACACATGAGAAAGAAAAAAAAATGCATCTACACGTTCTGAAATACACCTCCATCATTAATAAAACAATCAACTGAGCAGTAGCCCTCAAAGTCTTTGAAGGAATAAAACCCACGCAGGACTCCCCTCCTGCCATTCCCACCATAGCCAGGTGGACAGTCTTTAAATGTTTCGACAGTGGGTCAGTGAATATGGCACCCGGAACTTCTCTCTGTATCCTCCAGTTCACGACACCTCATTTACATAAAAGAACAAACAATATTAAAACAACATTAAATCATTTTGAAGAAAGGCAAAAGAGCCATACAAGGAGAACATTTTAAATGTATTTTAAAATATGTTAGGAAAAGTGTGTTATTTGCTTTGTCTGTAAAGTACCTAAGAGATTTCATTTATAATTAACATTACCATCAACATGCATAATTATTAATTATAAGTTGATTAGCACTTTTTTACCAATTCCAAACCACATAAATCAGACAGATAGATGAGGAAACAGACAGACACTCAAATCTCAAAACTTTTTACAGTACTCACTACACGTTAGAGTTAAAGAACTTACTGTCTAGCCGCATGAAGTGAGCCTCTTCTTTGAATTTTGTCTCACTGACAATGTCCCTAAAGAGCTTGCACGTGAGAGAAAGTCTCATAAAGGCCATGTCTCCGTCGTCTGAGACCACTCTCAACAGGATCTGCCCGAGGATCTCCAGTGGCGTCTGTCCAAAATAACCAACAGTCAGTCTAAAATGTGACTGTAGATAAGACATATTAAAAAAGGAAACTGATAGATTGACAGGATTTTATACTGTGCTTACCTTGGTTAAGTAATCAACAGGTGGGGGGGCTTCCATTGCCTCTAAATTGGAGAGTAATAAGAGTAGCGTCGATGTCAAAACCCTCTTAATTGTGCTGTACAAGAATGAAAGTAGAACCCATACCTGCTCTTTCTAGTCTTTCTAGTTGTTTTCGTTCCGCGTCTTCAAATGTTTCAAAGCTTATGAAGAGAGTTTGATCTTAATGACATCCCCAGAAGAAGATTTGAAATTCACAGGTTTAGACGGATATATGTCATGAAATTATTTGCACTTTATAGTTAAAACATACACACGGTAGCGCATTGCTGCCACAAACATTTATTTTGTCCACTCGATTATGTTGTATAAACGACATATTTTCTCTAATAACGAGTTGTTGTTAAAATTACAATTTTTATTAAAACGACATATCATAAAAACAACATACAACATAACATGTGGCAGCAATATGCGCCATCATAAAGACACCTTTTTGTACCATTTAATTTAAAATGTTAAATTTATGTTTACAGATAAGTTGGCAACATTTCACATACAGTACAACTTGATCTGACTTACGTCAATGGATAATAACTCAGCAGAAGCATACACCAGCACCTTCTAATCGTTGGCATGTCATACTGTAAAATAGAGCACTGATGAGCTAATGGTAACTAAGGATCTCTAAATAAATGACTTTGGAATTTAAGACTTACTTCATTGAAATCAAAACGCCCCTCCAATACCACGTAGAGTGCATACTACAATACGAATTAAAGCTCATTTTAGCAGACGATGTACAATCATATACCAAAATGTTTGTTTCTATTCAATAATACCAATAAACAAAACATCAAATGCAAATTCTTTCAGATGTAGGACATTTATAATAGGAACCGTAGGAACCACTTTTGTTGCACCATCTCTGTCAGCGTTTTTTCATGTAGGTGGAAATCCCTTAAAAGAGAGTGTTTTGCTTTTCAAACAGCAGTCATTCAACATTTCTGAATATGTTGCATTAAAAAAAAAATCTTTGCTCTTGATGTTATGAGGATCGGCTCACTTAGCATATGATTTTCCTTGCATTGTGAGCAGAAAGTCTCCTCTGGAGTTAGGCTGCGTGGGAATTCACACTTAGGCCGAAGGCCATTGACCAGTTCCTTTGGCAGGTCTGCAGGAAGTCTTTTCTCTTTCAATAAATATAGCACCATTTTCTTTATGCCTGCCTCATTTGGTGGGTACTGCTGATCTTGTAGATCTTCTGTTTGGTGTGGAGAACTCGGGATGGGATCAGTCCTTTCTGTGGTCCGTACTTTTCTAAAAAGCGACTTTTGAGCTTGAAACTAATGCCATTTACCAATCGATTTATGCAGACATGATTATGTCTTGTTGCATGGGCAACTCCATGTGATTTTTTTTTAGTCATACACAACATTTACTCTCCCAAGCCGGCTATAATATGAAGGTTTGGGTTCATACACTGAAATATATTTCTTGGATGAGTGTCCAGAAATGGTCACCTCCACTGTGAGTGGCACACCTACAACAGCTGCTGTCCGCTGCCTTTCAATGCACTTCTTTTTTCTGTCTTCCCCGAACCACTTTTGTTGCACCATCTCTGTCTGCGTTTTTTCATGTAGAGTGATAGTGTCATCAGTGCTTCCAGGACAGAAATCCAAGGATTTCAAATGGTCGCATTCGAATGCCTTCAAACCACTTCGAAATGCAAATTCTGTGTTTGCGTTACACTGGTCTACCTCACACATGATTCTGTGGTTTGCCCCCCATGTTCTCTTCTGCACATGCATTGGCAGTGATGGCCCAAAGAAAGATTTTTGAACAGGAAAAATACCATTCTCACTGTCGATGCACTGACTAAGAAAGTGACGTTCAGATGTAATCATTTGTTTCACATCTGTATGTTTTCTTTTAATGTGGAGCCGTAGGATTTTCTTATTAACCTCAATTTCACAGTGAATACATTTCACCCTGATTTGTTTTGAACCAGTTCGGACATGGTGTTTAGGAGACACAGACGCGTGTGGTTCACTTGGTGGAGACTGAGGCTGAAGTAGGGGTGCTGTCTGAGCAGAAGCTGAAGGCAGAGATGTATTACCAATCAGAATCATGGGTGTTGCAGTTCTTTGTGGAGACGGAATATTTGTTTCTTTTGTTTGCATTTTGTGAGATGAATGTTAAATTGTGCTTTTCGTATAATAGTGGCAGAACAGTAGCAGCAATGAAAATGAGAAACATCTCTGCATTTTAAGTTGCACCTGATGATAATAAAATCTGAAATGTAAAAACGCAAATACACTCACAAAATAATGTTTAGGGATGTTCAAACACTACACACCTTCTTCATGAACAGCTGTTTTCAGATGATCCTCCACATGTTTCTTGACACTGTAAAAGTCCACTGGTTTGTAGACCCAGGTTTCACAAAATGGGCAGTGATATTTATCACAGTATGAGATGCATTGCTCTATTTTTATGTTTTCTCCTTTTCTGAGGACAGTAGCATGCATCTAAACAAAAGCACATTTACAGTCAAGTAAAGGTTTCTATATCTCACATTTAAAGGATTTCTGCCAGTCACATGAAGGTAAATTTAAGAGGTAACACATTACAATACAATTGTTACAGTATCTATTAATATTTGATAATGTTAGTGTCAGTAATTAACAATCGGTCCCTATAGATTCTCTTTGCCACCTGGAAAATTCTCAGTCCCTTAAAGTGTATAACGGCCGGGAAGCAAGAAAGACATGTGCGCATGCGTACCTCGAATATGAGTAAGAGATATTAAAACATAATACAAGAGAGAGAGAGAACAGATGGAGGAGGGGGGAATCAAGAGAAAACAACAGTGCGCTGTACAGGGAGGGCGAGTGAGAGAGGGAAGAAAAGGAGGGTGAAAACATCTGGAACCAATAAAGACAGAGAGTGTTTTCTAACAGTTAGTTAATGAAAAAGATGACAAATATGAGAAAAAATTTTTTGCAACGCATGCAACAATCAGTGTCATTAGTCTACTTTATTAATATATGTCTTTCTGCTCTATTTTAAGACATCTCTAAAGGCTCATTTTAGGCGAAATAAGACTTTTAAAGACCAGCAGCATAATCCCTGTCACTTCGAATACTAACACATATCATAAAACATGTCATAAATGTCTGAAATCACACACATTAATGTTCTTTGACTTACTGCCACCGAATCTGGAATCCACCATACATCCGGAAGTGAATGAACCTGTACATGCACAGTAACGCCAGTATGCGTGACGTAGGTACGTGACGTCACCGCGCTACAGTCTGCAGCGAGAAGTATTTCGTGTTTACAGCAGTAGCCAAGGAACCGCTGTATCACTGCTGTTCCACAAGCGCCACCTGCTGTCAGAGTGTGAAACTGTAGCCCAAGTCTAATCTGAATCAAACATTGCACTTTTTTTTTGGATCGAGTTATGATTAAAATGCAGTGGTTGCCTTGCCACTAATTTCAAATGGCAATGAAAAATTAAGGTGCAACACAGAGTGAAGAATATGCAAATGTTATTTTATAAGTAATTCTTCAATTTCTGTACCTGAAATTTTATTAATTTTAAGCTAAATTTAATTTCTATCTTTGTGCTTTATATTTAATTTTGCTATTACTCGCAATTTGTTCATTTGTTCTTATTTACTGGCTGTCACTTATCTTTAATATTGTTTGAACTTTATATTAGTTAGGCTAGTGGTTTTTGCTGTGGTATTAAAATTTAAATCGAGAGTTGAAAATTTTGATTGGTATCTAAAATATTGGTGTCATAGGTTTATTTATTAGAATGCAGGGTAACATAGATAAAACAAAATTTATAACAGCAACAATTGTATTTATTTATTTTTTGTGGCAAGGCTAGTGAAAATATTAACAGGGCAAGTAATAATTTGAACCACTGAAAAAAACCTTAGTGTTGAGCCCTGGGCTATTTTTCCAGGGCCATTTTGTTCAACTTTCCGCTCGTCAACTTGCAATCACTCAAGTCAAATGCAGTCACCAGGCTGTTAACTAAGGCAAATATGCCAGAAAATGTACATTTTTAGGAGCTTTGGCTAAAAAAAAATAGCCACTTCAAAGACGGAGTAAAAAAAAAAGAAAAAAGAAAGTATAAAAAAATATCAAAGTGCATTTGAGAGGTAAAAGCAAAAAAAAAGACCTCAGCACAACAGCGGCCAGTTTTTCCGTTCATTATAGGTCATGGAAATTCAGCTTTTTAGTGAAATTCAGGGAAAAGTCAGGGAATTTGACATTTGGCTTAGAGTGGGAACCCTGCCAACAGAGAGTTGAAGTCCTCCACAGGTCCTTCTCTCAGTGGGAAACTCTATAGGCCCTAATGGTTGTTTTTCATTCAATATTTGCTCATTGTAAAATCTACATTTTGTACTACTGTATATGTACACTTTTTGTATTTTAGATGACTGTTACATTATATTCCACTTGTACATTTTATAGTAGAATAACAAAAACATTTCATGTTGCGAATCTTATTTTTGTCTACCTCATTATTTGCACTGTATATTGAATGTATTGAGCCTCTTTGAGAAGAATGAAACCGTTTCTGTAGTTCTTTTATTATATGCAATATGTGACAAAAGTAGGCTTCTTCATAATAGCTTGTTTTGCCTTCAGGACTTTGGAGACTCCAAAAAGCCACTAAAAGACCACTTCGCCTCCCTTTGGTTAAATAAAAATAACTTTTGAATGGAAAATGCTGGATTAAAAATGCTCTTTTCCAGTGTTTGCTGCCATCTAGTAGAATCAAATAACACTTACAATAGCTGAAGCATACAGGGCTTGAGTTATACACTCTCAAATACAGGATTCAAAGAAAGAAGAACACAAAATCGCCTATTTTTGGCATTTATTTTTATATTTTGAACAAATACAACAGTATTCATTACATTTTTACATTACAAAAAATCTCGTTGCCATTTGTAACGCTAAACATTTTTTGTACTTAAAGTGGGGTCCAATACTGTTTCATGCATGTTGAGTTATTTGTCACGGTTAAAGAGTTGGATTCTCATGCTAAACATGGCAAAAGTTTCAAAAAACAATTTGGACGTATAACGGAGTATTTCTGAGCCAAATACGTACTTCCGGGTTTCTTACAAGTTTCAGAAAGTTTTTTTCGATCATGGCTCTTCATGACGTCATCGTTCGGGAAGAATGTCTCCAAAGAAGCGTGTTTTTGGTTGTATGGGAAAGACAACCTTGTTCGGCTTCCCGAAGAACCCAGCGTTACGTGAACAGTGGATGCATTTAGTTTTTTCGGGGCAGCAACGGACAAACGTTTTATAAACAAGGCCCAGTTCGGTGCTGTATTTACACTTTGTTTGATACTGAAAGATGGAGCAGTCCCGGCTATAAAAGATCCCGGTCATGATTCAGAACTACAGACGTTAGGTGAACCGGCATCAAATGTCTGTGTTTTGTTGGTAATCGGCACTCAAGTGCTCGTCATCTCTTTAGCTCCGCCCACGGCACGCCTCCAGGAGCTCGGCTGTTCTCGGAGAGAATCGTAAAGCTGTATCTTTCTTTTAAAAATGTGATGAAACTAAAGACTTTTTTGGAGATATGAAGGATGCAGTACTACTCTATAGGTACTCAAGATTAACATGAGATTGGGTGAAACTGTGTGTTATGTCCCATTTGTGTGTTCAGTTTTTGCAGAGTAGTCGATTTAAATTGAACTTGAGTAAACTACAGATCCCCCAAAATAATATAGTAGTCAACATTTGAAGTGGATCAAAAAAGTTCATCAAAATTGTCTTTTTGGACAACTTTGATGAAAGGTTTTGATCAACTTTAAATGCTGACTAGTGTACTTCAGTACATTGATCAAGTAAAATTGCTTATGTGATTTCCACCCTGGGGTAAAAAAGGCTTTTTCAACAGATGACGACATGAGATGTCAATCAGCATAAAACTATCAGTAGTGAATACAATTTTGGGGTGGCACCTAGGGTTCATTGCCAGCTTGCACATCCTTCTGGCTCTGCCAGTGTTTGTGAGTTGGTCTTCCAGTGGTAAAATGTTTTGCCAGTTTAACTGATGCCCGTGTAAAGTTGTAACTTATATGCAGGAAGTGAAAGGCTGCTGCCACTATTCTGAATACATTTTCACAATACACAATGTTTGTATTATTTTAAAGATGAAACCAAGGGATTTCATTATAGTTTTTTGTTGTTGTTAAACATTTCTTTTGTTACTGGTAAAGAACTTGTTACTAGTGTTGCTTTCGTCAACGAAAATTATGACTAAATATCGTCGTCAACGAACCTTTATCACGTGACAAAAACGAGACGAGACGCAGCGTAAATGCTGGTCATGTGACGATGACTTTTAATTAAATGTATAATGCAATATTGTCGACGACGAAAAACGAGACTAAATCTATGCTAAAATGTCTCTTCATTTTCGTTGACCAAAACGAGATGAAACGAAATGTTATAACGTTATTTCGTCTCGTTTAGTCGCGTTATTATTATTTTGCAGTATTTCTGTTTCCTGTATCTCACTTCCTCAAGCCCCACTCGCGGCATTATTAGAAGACGACAACAAACAAAGTTAAGTCTGACACAGAGAAAGCGACTGATGGCCGGCCAGCCGGGGTTCGTCTTTATTTAAATGTATGTGTGTGTGTACTTCTAACATGTTTGGTTGGTAAAATAAATGTTGTAAATTCAAATCGGAGCGTCTTACGTGTCTGGAATGGATGTATTCTTGAGTCTATAAGGTAACAATAATATAATAAGATAACCTTGTTTGAAATGGGTTTGGTTAAAAGAAAATTTTGGTTTCGTCTATACTACTGGTTACTTATACTATATTGATTGGGTTAAATAGAATTGCATTACTAAAAAGAGACTAAAATACAATTTTCATTGACTAAAAATAGACTAAAATAGTCATGGATAATTCTAACTAAAATGCTCAGACTTTTAGTTGACTGAAACTTGACTAGACTAAAAAGTATGAACGTGACTAAAACTAATAAAAACTAAAATGTCAGCTTCACACAAAGACTAGACTAAAACTAAAATTAAAACAGGCTGCCAAAAACAACACTACTTGTTACAGTAATTAAACAGTCTCAAAACTATAGCAAATTCAACCGGCTTACACCTGCATGACTTTTTTTCACCTTTAAAAGGTTGGTTCACCCAAAAAAAAGCTAGATTCAAGTGATAATTACGTGTTGAATATGGATATTTTTCTTACAAAAATGCATCATTCGCTACAGAAGGCCTTTGTTCACCCCCCAGAGCCGTTGAAGGCACTTTTCTTTATGGATGGGCGCTTTTTATTTCACGTCTTTTGGACAGAAGCAATGCAACACCCACTGAGTGCAACGATAGAGCTTGAAAGATCAAAGACCATTTTTAATATAACTCCGACTGGATTCGTCTGAAAGAAGAAAGTCATATACACCTAGGATGCCTCGGGGGTGAGTGAAACGCAGCCTAATTTTTATTTTTGGGTAAACTAACCCTTTAAGTGTGATGATTTTAAAATTATTTTTTATCAAATTAGACGCCCTCCTCCACAGTGAATATGCAGGTTATTTCTGAAACCTCTTTATCTTGTAACCCTCTTTCTACACGTTGATAACCTTAAAACATGTCTGATAAATTGAATTTATAAAACATCCTAATATTTTAAAACTTTTACAATAATATATCCATAGGCCTATGGAATGTTTTATTTATTTAAGCCTATTTATTTCAGAAATTGTGTTGTTTGTTTTAATTTCTGTGTTAATAATTTATTACAAACATAAAAAAAATTGACAACTGAATCTTTTAAAATGTAATCAAATGAAAATTAAACAGTGCCTTTTAATTTTGATTAAAGTGCTGTATGGCAGATTTACTGTAAAAAAAACATTAAATAAAAAGTGTGATTATTATTATTATATTGTTGGCATATACTACTACTTTGATAAGCACACACTGCACAATCATAATCTATTTGTCACAATTTCAAGTTCAGTGAACCTCTTCCAGGTCAGACCCTTGCATTTCAACTTATTTACGCACCTATAGTTTAGAAAACCTATTTTTCTAGTCGGCTAATTATTTAAATAAGCTACTAAACCATAATGAGCCTTTAATAGATAGCTAGCTTATTCCGAGTTCAAGTGCATAAAGTTTGTCGCTAATCACCAGCAAAATTAATAACTATGAATGTGTCAGGAAAAAAACAGTAAGGAGATATTTTTATTAATAAGCAAGTGTTCTCTGGTGAGGACAGCCGACACTCACTTGCCATCTCCGCAGGCTACAGTGGACGTAGCACCTTTAAAATGAATTACATAATGATTCAGTTTTTGTTTAAATCTTAATTGTTTTGTTTTAAAGTAGACATTTCAAGCTTTCCATTGACAGTTATCTTCATTTTTATGTCGCAAAAGAAGATTAATAAATCTGACCCACCCAGTCTCTTTTCAGTTTATAATGATCAGTGTCCAACAAGTGGGTTTCCGGCAGCAGAGCAATGGATATAGGCTATGTTCTTTTTTAGAGGAATGTAAACATTTTCTTTCTTTTTGGCCCTGTCCCAAATGGCACACTTCATGAGCACTTTTGTGTGCACGCGTGTCCATTAAGTCCACGTGACCGTAGAGTGTCCCATTCCTCATTTTAGCATTCAGAAGAGTGCTCGTGAGCACCCCTTTGTGGCGAGCTCCGCAGTAGACTTCTACCCGACAGTCAAAGTGGCATTATGTCACGAAAGTGCAGAAAGTGCCATCTTTATGAGATGGCCAATACTCTTCAAATTCCAAGTTACTAGCTTGGCAATTCCCTGAATGCAAAAATAAATAAAAAAATGATATATAAATATTAAGATGCTGATGAACCAACAGAAGTGAATCTGGCACATAGAAGACCAAAGACACCAAATTTGAACAGAAAAGTACCACAAATTAAACACTGAATAACCCCCAAGAAACCCAACCCCCAGGCCCCATCCCCAATCAATAGGGCACACATAACATTGGGAAGTCACAAAATGAAATAATGAATGTAAATAAACCTGCCACTGAGAAAAATAGCCTCTTCAAGAGAGGCCAACCAGGGAAAATGAAACAAACATATCCCTACAGCATCTAAATCCAAATGTTGGAAGCAACAATGTACAGTAATAGTCTAAAAAAATAAACAAATATACAAAAGAAATTCCACACTTACAAGTCTGGTGGGTTCAAAAAGAAAGATAACCCTCTGAGAAATAACATGAAGAACAAAAATATCTATATCCAAGAGAGTCAGCGGGCAAGTCTAGACCGAGCGTTTTTGAAGCTCAAAAGTGGGTGGAACCAGCCGTCACCATCTTGGCAGCGCGTCACTCCCGGATAATTGAAAATGGACAAAGAGGCGGGAGCTGGTTGCTGAAGCCACGCCCACCTAGCTCGACGGTGGTGACATCAGCGGCAATCCACCTGTCACTCAAGTGGCCACGCCCTTAATTACGCAGAACTTTAAGGCTTAATATAATTTAAACGGATGAGTTATAAAAAAAATAAATTCACCCCCCTCACAGCTATATAGACCAAAATCATTTTTTTAACCAGGGTGTAAACATGTTTTTTTCTGCTGTAAAGTTGGGCATTTTAACATGGGGAGTCTATGGGACTAACTCCCTTTTGCAGCCAGCCTCTAGCGGCCAGTCGATGAATTACAGTTTAAGTCACTTCCGTGTTGGCTTCACGAGAGAGAAAGACGGGGAGGTTGCCGCTTGGTTCTGACTGATATGGACCCTACAGTGGTTCATTGCTCCCTACTCCCAGTTTGTTTAAAGTTCACGGTCAGGATGTTTGGGAGATTCATGTTTTTTAAGTAATGTTTATACTAAACTGCTCATTTTTATGTAAAATTCTGTTAAAAATATGATCTCCTTCATGGAAATAACCTGAAAAATGTGCCATGGTTTAACAAAAGATTGCTGCCATTTAACAAACACTTTTGAAATTAAAATAACATGAAATTTTAACTTAAGCCACTAAAATGGCTGCAGATTTTGATTTATTAGATTCATATTTAGAGACTATAAAATCAGTATTAAAACAATAAAAAGAACGCCGTCAGATAGTGCAAACAGTCAAACCAGAACATGCTTTTATTTGTTATGCGTGTTTGCTAGGTCTGAAGTTTGGCACAGGATTGTGGGTAATGCATATAATTATACCCTTTCCCGCAGGATTCCACTATAACATTAAGGTTGAACGAGAAAATGAATCGAAATATAAAATCAGTCATTTGAAATCAGTCTGTGGGACATACCTTCACAAAGAGCGTGATTTATTCAGTGCACGTGTTCTCTCTCGCTCTCTTAAAATGTGGAAATGGCTTCACATCCGCACTACAAGAGCGCTGCACGCTGCGTTACAAGATTTTAATTGTTTTGGGACAGTTGACAGAAATGTCACTTGCCCAATCTGGCCATTGTTGCATCGTCACTAAAGCTTACCATTCGGATGTCTTCTTAAGTCTTGCTACTTAAATTCAAGTGCGATAAGCCACGGAAGAGAAATGTTTTCAGGCCTGGTGCGAATAATGGGATATCCCCCCCCCCCATTTTCAAAAACGAATTTCAGGCCCTTGTGTGATTGCATTTCTTCAATTGTGTTAGTGTTATTAATGTAATGTGTGTTAAATCATGCATATATACATTTAAAATAATAATAATCTATTTCCACAGGATGTCACCACATAATGGGACAAAAAAAGGGGATAAACAAAGTACTGGACTCCCAACTAAAGCATGTTTCCTAGTAGGGCTGCGCGAATTAATCGAATGTGATTGTCATGCGCATTTTGTAAGTAAAGCCGGTTCTGTAATCAGCAGTAAATCATCATCACATGCTTTCAGATGGAGCAGCATTTACTACACAGCCGTAGTTCTCTGACAAGTTACGCCAAAAAAAAAAACGCGATTCCACTCTCCTCTTTAATAAACTCCATCTTTATAAACGTGTCTCAGTCGCTTCAGCAGGAGTTTCTCTGTGTGTTTGGACACTTTGTTCTGTTTAAGAGGAGACAGAAAGAAAAATAAATAGAACCTAAAGCTCTCTAGTCTTTTAAGTTAGTCAGCACACAAATGAAGGAGTCAGTCAGAGAGAGTTAAAGGACTTAAACATAAACTAGCTCTTAAATGAAGAAAACGACTAAATATATCATATTTGTTTGTATATTTACATTCAGTAGTCCCTCAGCCTCTTCTGTTACTCGCACAATAACGGTCATAATGTCAGATAAACTACTGTAATGTTAGATTCAATAACAATCAGTTAACTTTACAGCGCTTGTACTAAAACTATAAAGTAGACTGACCGCGTTGTGTCGATTAAAACACTTGATTAAATGCTCAAAACCACAAACCTTTCTTCAGCCGAGACACAGACGCGGAAGCAGCTCTGTGACGTCACATCCCCAGATCAAAATAAAAGTCCTGTCCGCGCGCTGCTGCGGGTCTACGAGTCAAAACAAGCGCATTTACATGAAGAAAACACAGCCTACAAACTATAAAACTGGTCAGAGATATTCGGAGTGAAATACATTGTGTCTAATCGTGTGCTGAAAATAACCACCAAGTATGCAAAAATAAAAACTAAATATATAAAGAAATAAAAACAATATTTATTTATTATTTTTCCACATTTATTTATACCTTTACTTCATTTCAGATTTATTGATTTATTCTGCTCAGAGTTGGCAAGGGACAAGCTCTGAGACCACGGTAACACCTTTTGTGTGACCAAGTAAGGACTGAATGCAGTAGTACCCACATTTTTGTTTTTCCGTGATAAAAAGTCTAGCAGTAGAATCAAACGTTTAAAGGTCCCATATTGTCAAAACTGAAATTTCCTGTTTTTTTTCAGGATCACTGAGGTCTAGGTGCTATGTAACTACCATATAAGTTTCAAAACAGTCAGTCCACAGTAAAATGCGCAAGAAATCTGTAGACGCGCACATAACAACAAAATACAATACTTTATTGAGGCTTTTCTGATAAGAAGTGTGTGCTGCAAACATGAGCATTTGTGACGATCGTTTCTGTCCAGTCTGCTCGTTTTATCGTGTTTAACCACAGCTGTGGTCGGTTTTTTGTCTGGCAGTGGCAGCAGATATGCGATCAGATTTCTAATTTGAGGCTGTATTACGTTGATTCTGGCTCCCAACATCACAACAAGATGATATTTTAAGCTCCTCATGTAGCCGGATCTGCGCTGGTTTGAATGGGCCGCCTGCAGCTAGCGCAGAAAGGTGTACAATATGGGACCTTTAAATTTACAGTTATAAAAACTATCATGCTGGGAAAAGCTTTATCAGCACTAATGGAATCCAACTGAGCAGAAACAGGAAAAGGAAGTGAAATTGTTGGAGACTCTGACATCAACGACACTTGCCACACCCTAAGCAGTGAATCAGACGTCTATGCATTATCAGAGCACATTTATTCTGCTAACGCTGATAGCTTGATCACCCGTCTGCTGATGCCATTATCCAAAGTTGGTCCATTGATCAGACTATGGACAGTGCCACAGGTGATGATGCTTTGGTTTCAGATTCACTTCTGGACTCAAGTTTTCTTGGGATAAGAACACTCACATAAGCAACCCGTGACACTGAACATTTCCGAGCACAAATCACTTCAACGATGTCCTTTATTGGTGATGCAACGTCATAAGTCTGTGCCTTGTTCAATCGGTCACAGTCTGTGATTCGGTAGAATAAAGGTGTGTGCTATTAAACAATTTAACAGACATGTTCACAAGTCTCTGAGGTTCAAGTCAAGTCTAAGTCAAAGTCTTTGAGGTCGAGTCTCAAGTCTTTGTTGTATTTTTAGCAGCACACAAACCTTTATTAAACTCATTTATTTCATTTTATACAGAATGTTTTTAAACCTTTCATGTTATTTACAATGTATTGTGTTTTACAATGTAGCAATAAAACGTGACTTGCACGCAATCTTATCCGGGGTTTTTTTTTGTTTTATATTAAAAGATCAAAATTCTTACTGCCTGTTAACTGGGTATTTATGGTAATCCGTAATTTCACATTTCATACTATTTACTTTTTTGTTAAATTATTTTATAGTAAAACTAATGGCGAAGCTCATTTTAAAATGATGATTCGTTTAAACGGTCATGTTTAACTTCATATAAACAAACTAAGGCTTTGTCTGTGATCTTTCCATTTAAAACTCGAGGCACAAATTTCAGCGCTACAGCTGAGCATAGTTTTCACACATTTCCTTCTGACGCAGAAATCAGGCTTCTAGCTATCCAGAGGGACATCTTCACAGTTAGTCCCTATATCCTAGTATGCCGAGACAGGGAGATGGCTATTAATCAAGCATTGTTGTTTTGCTGCCTCAGACAAGGACCAAGCGGCAACCTCCCGCTCTCTCTCGTGAAGCCAACACGGAAGTGACTTAAACTGTAATTCATCGACTGGCCGCTAGAGGCTGGCTGCAAAAGAGAGTCAGTCCCATAGACTCCCCATGTTAAAATGCCCAACTTTACAGCAGAAACAAACATGTTTACAGCCTGGTTCAAAAAGTGGTTTTGGTCTATATAGCTAATTTTGCCTTTCATGACAACTGTGAGGGGGGTGAATTTTTTTATAACTCTAACTATTTAAATTATATTAAGCCTTAAAGTTCTGCATAATTAAGGGCGTGGCCACTTGAGTGACAGGTGGATTGACGTTGCTGTCTCTATCTGCTGTCTGTTAGCCGTCACGTCACCTCAGCCGCTGAACTTGGCAGCTCTGCCGTGCTTTTGTTTTATAGTCTATGGGTTATTTTCGTGATTATTTCCTAAAATTATCAAATAAAATGTCTTGTTGTGCGGTTAATTGTACTAACAGACTGTCCAAATCTGGGCTCCATTTTTTCCGGTGAGTGATAATAGAATTTTATTTATTAATTTATTTTAAATAATTTATTTATTCTTTATTCTTTTTCCTCCCATAGAAAACCGTTATAAGAAAACTCTTAACGTGGCTTAAAGGAAAACTCCACTATTTTTGAAAATAGGCTCATTTTCCAACTCCCTTAGAGCTGAGTTTTACTGTTTTCGAATCCATTCAGCCGATCTCCGGGTCTGGCAGTAGCACTTTTAGCTGTAGCTTAGCATAGATCATTGAATCTGATTAGACCGTTAGCATCTCACTCAAAAGCTGCAATGATATTACACAGCACCTGAAAATAGTCCCCAGCACGCTCCCTGTGCAAGCAGGTAGTCACGTTGGTTATGTTGACGGAAGTTAGCCTATTTTCAGGCCGGCGCTTGATTATTACGCCGGAATGAGAGTATAGTTCCTAGCCATATCGGCCGAGAAAATCCCAACTTTTCATTTTCCGTCGGTCTTAGTACACGATGTAACTACAGAAGAGTCAGGTTTTAAATAGGAAAAATTTAGAAACTCTTTGGTCATTTTTGAGCGAGATGCTAACGGTCTAATCAGATTCAATGATCTATGCTAAGCTAAGCTAAAAGTGCTACCGCCAGACCCGGAGATCGGCTGAATGGATTCGAAACGGTAAAACTCAACTGTTTAACTCTAGGGGAGTTAATGAGCCTATTTTCAAAAATAGTGGAGTGTTCCTTTAATGCATTAAAACAGTTTTTAAAAGATCAAACTCAGTAACCACGTGATTAATAAATCATACTATGTACAGACAAGCACTGTTTTAATGCAGTATGCAATTTTAAGCGTTTCCTTATAACGGTTTTCTGTGGGAGGAAAACGCCTAACGCATAATTAAATGCATTGCGTTCTTATCCTGGACTCATCTGCTCTTCTGTACGTAAGTATGATTTATTAATAATTTGTTTTCTGGGTTATGTCTTTGAAAAACACTGTCTTAATGCATTAAGCCAAATTAAGAGTTTTAGAATATCCCAAACAGAATGAGGACTGTGATGTCCACCACAATTTTTAAGCTAAAATAAATGTATTATGACCTTTTGAATACTGTAGTAATTAAAGTTGTATTGTTTGCATGAAAAGTGATGATGTTTTTTTCTTGGAAATACATCTGAAAAAAACGCGGTTGTCTTATATTCAGGGTCTAGACTTTGACATGTCAATAATACACCCACAACAATAGGTGGCGCCAAATACGCATAAAACGAGTGTGCCATGAAATACGTAATGTAATGCGTGTTGTAAAGATCGCGAGTAAAAACTTACAGCTGCATGAGTCGTGACGGTCAATGCGTGATGCGACCAAACTCTCTTTGTGATTTTAAAACGTAAGACAGTACCCAGATTTGAAGACTACAGTAAGATTTAACTTCTACTGTTAATAAGATTTTGGTCGGCTACTATTAGATGGATAGCCTAAATGTCCTAATTCAGATGGGCTACCTGTTTTTTTTTTTTTATGGTATTTCAAAAAGTGTATATTTTTTAAATGTGATTGTTGGTACATTTGACCAGTTTTTACCATACTTTCAAAACAAAAATTAAAATAGGAAAAATATGTCATATGAAAATAATTGAAGACAAAATGTGTTTTACTGAGAAAAAACAAGATTTGTTTTTTAAAAAGCCTTTTTCCAAAAGGTACATCTGAAAAAAGGGGGGTCGTCTTATAATCAGGGTCGTCTTATATTCGGGCCAATATGGTATTAGTTGAAATTGGTGAAGTATTGACCATCGTACATTAACCTTTAATGTGAAATTAGTGACACATCAATGAATTTTAGTTTTTCACCAATGCAAAAATCCAATTAAAGATTTTACCAATCAAGCAAAATGACCACTTTTTGCCAACCTTTACATTTCAGTGCATTTAATCTTATCACAGAGTGAGAATTGCTAAAAAAAATGTTTTATGTTTCTTGTCATTTTTCTTCTACCGTTTTCTCTTTCTCCAATGGGGAAGAACAACAGCCAAAAAGAAGATGCTTGATAAGTATTAATGAGGTGGTAAGTGGCATCCCTTTTTCTGCTGTAAATAGTAATGAGGAGGTTGCATATGTAGACAATGGGAGTAGTGCTAACAGCCTTGCTGCAAATCAGAGCAATGTCATGATGATGGAAGACACATCTGAACAGGCCTTTGTTGCTCAAGACGTCGTGCATGATGACATTGCTCTGACAGCGGATGTGTGTGACGATGTTGGTTTGGTTAGCAGTGTTCAACACACAAATCGGAGTGGAAAACTTGCACACTTAGCATCAGGTCACTCTTGCACGATGCTCTCTGAGTGATCACTGCTACTATATTTACATCGGTGGTGGTGAGATAGAAAATGTTGTGACAACACAAGCACTGGTCCTCGTGGTTGTTGCAATCAATGAGTCTTGGAAGATTCCCATTGCTGACTTTCTTAGCAACAGCATGACAGGACCAGAGAGAGCAAGCATCATCCGCGAGAGCCTTGTTAGGCTTCATGCAATCGGAGTTAGGGTTGTCTCCTTGACGTGTGATGGACCCTCCCGAAACTTAGCAATGATCAGGGAGCTTGGTGCTGACTTGGGCATCATGGACATGAGACCTTACTTTCTCCATCCTGAGGATCACACACAAAAAGTCCATGTGCTGTTGGATCCATGTCACATGCTCAAGCTTCTTCGTAATGTGTTCTCAACAGCTGAGGTTCTAGTAAGAGAAGATGGCCAGCAGATAAGGTGGCGGTACATTGGGGAGCTCCACAAGCTTCAGGAGAAGCAAGGCTTGCGTCTTGGCAACAAACTAAAAATGGCACATATTCAGTGGCGAAATCAGAAAATGAAGGTCAATCTTGCAGCCCAGCTCTTTAGCAGCAGTGTGGCTGAGTATTGTGAGCAGGAGCTGAAGTATCCCCAGTTCATTGGATGTGCAGCCACAGTTCAATTCCTGCGCACAATTGATGCAGCCTTTAATGTCCTAAACAGCCACAACCCACTTGGCAAAGGACACAAAGCACCCATCAAACCAACCTCTAAACACTGTGCTAAGGGTATTTTAGGGGGCTCAAAATGAAAGGAAGAGACAACACACTTGTACATGTGCATTCCACACAGAAAAAGACACCCATCTATGGTTTCATTGCTTGTAGCAGAAGTGTGATGGGCATCTACGAAGACCTGGTAGAGCAGCCAGCTGCCCCATGCTGATACCTTCTGACCTACAAACTCAGTCAGGACCACTTAGATTTGTTCTTCTTTGCTGTCAGAGCGCGTGGAGGTAGGGCTGGGCGATATAGCTAACAAATGTATCAACGATATAATGTTTCATATCGTTCGGTATCGATAATTATTGACATTTTTTATAACCTTTTTTAAAACAAAGAGCAATAGAACTTTTTTTTTACATTTAACCACTGTATTTTTAAATTAACTCAATTTATTGAGACGAACAACAATTTTTTATTTATTTTTTTACAGTCAAACACAAAATAAAAATTATATGCAGATTAAATAGGTTAAACTTTTGGCTTGTTTCCCGAGGCCACAGGAGGGCGCAATGAGCAAAATAATGCAGCACATTAAATTGTCAACGCAAGGAATAACTTTCTATAAAAAACCGTGCATTACGTCTAAATTAACTCATATAAATCAAATATAATTTCGTAAATTGCATAAACAATTTTGAACAAAACAGCATCATGTATTTATGCATTGCTTAATACAAAGAGCCGAATCACCCATCACACAGATTGCCTTTAAAAACATATGAGGAATACAAAGGAATAAACTTCCACAAATTCGTGATGCGTTTTCTAAAAGTTTAAACTGTTTTAACTTTGCATGGCTTTCTATACATCTCTTGTGTGAGACGCGAGTGCAGCAGTCGTATTTGTCTAGAAAATGTGCTGAATATGCGTTCTTTGTGAATGGCTTGGTTTCGGTTTTAACCTAATCAAGATCTTCTATGCAGTGAGATACTATATTTCTCTAATATTTTGAATGAATAACGCAGCGTCTCGTGGGCTAGACTAACAAAACATTAAAATGCAACGTCACTGATGACGCTCCCTGATGCAAACCTAACATTCGATTGTAATATTTTTTGCATTCAAATGCAAATGTTTATTTTAAATTTGACTAATATTAATTTTTTTATTCACAATCTCCTCATCACAGGAAGGTACAGCACTCATGTACGTGTTTGTGTGGGCGATATAGCTAACAAATGTATCAACGATATAATGTTTCATATCGTTCGGTATCGATAATTATTGACATTTTTTATAACCTTTTTTAAAACAAAGAGCAATAGAACTTTTTTTTTACATTTAACCACTGTATTTTTAAATTAACTCAATTTATTGAGACGAACAACAATTTTTTATTTATTTTTTTACAGTCAAACACAAAATAAAAATTATATGCAGATTAAATAGGTTAAACTTTTGGCTTGTTTCCCGAGGCCACAGGAGGGCGCAATGAGCAAAATAATGCAGCACATTAAATTGTCAACGCAAGGAATAACTTTCTATAAAAAACCGTGCATTACGTCTAAATTAACTCATATAAATCAAATATAATTTCGTAAATTGCATAAACAATTTTGAACAAAACAGCATCATGTATTTATGCATTGCTTAATACAAAGAGCCGAATCACCCATCACACAGATTGCCTTTAAAAACATATGAGGAATACAAAGGAATAAACTTCCACAAATTCGTGATGCGTTTTCTAAAAGTTTAAACTGTTTTAACTTTGCATGGCTTTCTATACATCTCTTGTGTGAGACGCGAGTGCAGCAGTCGTATTTGTCTAGAAAATGTGCTGAATATGCGTTCTTTGTGAATGGCTTGGTTTCGGTTTTAACCTAATCAAGATCTTCTATGCAGTGAGATACTATATTTCTCTAATATTTTGAATGAATAACGCAGCGTCTCGTGGGCTAGACTAACAAAACATTAAAATGCAACGTCACTGATGACGCTCCCTGATGCAAACCTAACATTCGATTGTAATATTTTTTGCATTCAAATGCAAATGTTTATTTTAAATTTGACTAATATTAATTTTTTTATTCACAATCTCCTCATCACAGGAAGGTACAGCACTCATGTACGTGTTTGTGTGTGCTGTCTGCATCACTCAAAGCACATGCCGTTAACGAAGAAGGTGTACCGTCGATAAATATCGATACCGTTTTATCGCCCAGGCCTACGTGGAGGTTACAACAACAACCCCAATGTAAGGCAGTTCCAAGGGGCATACAAGCACCTCCTTGTAAGGCACCAGGTGAAAAGGGGCACAGCCAACTGTCTCCTGCATGACAACACAACCATCCTTGACTCAACAACTGCGACGTGAACATCGCTCGCTGGGTGGATGTGGAGCCTGTGGAAGTGCTTGTGCCTGAGGATAACTCCCTCTCTGACCTTCCAGATATTGACAATCTGTCTGAGTACAAGGAAGCAGCAATCTCTTACATCACAGGCTTCATTGTGAAAAAGATGAAAGAGAAAGTTACTTGCATGCCTTGCTCACAAGCACTGACCTCAGATGACTTGATGCATCGATTCCTTACTTTGAAGGACTGAGGTGGCCTACAGAAACCATCTCCAGGCATCATTGTAGTTTGCCATGCTTTCAGCGGCTTCTAAAAACCAATGAGGGAAGGGTTCCACAGCAGCTGTTGTCACCTAGGTTCTTTCTGATTGTTCTGAGAAGAATCTCTTCCCACAGCTGCACAGTCACATGTTTACATGTGTGTTGAAGCTAACCATGTCCATGTTCTGGTGAAGATGGCTTCTGCGTGGTACTGCAAAGTTAAATTAAATCCCATAGCAAGGTGGGAGACAGATAAAATTAAAGAAGGCAAGGTGGTCCGCAAAAAACTAACAAAATTAATACTTTTTTATTCTAATTTGTTGAGATAGTGAATTGGTGGGTTTTTGTTAAATGTGAGGCAAAATCATCACAATTAAAAGAACCAAAGACTTAAACTACTTCAGTCTGTGTGCATTGAATTTATTTAATACACGAGTTTCACAATTTGAGTTGAATTACTGAAATAAATGAACTTTTCCACGACATTCTAATTTATTGAGATGCTTAATACAAAGAGCCGAATCACCCATCACACAGATTGCCTTTAAAAACATATGAGGAATACAAAGGAATAAACTTCCACAAATTCGTGATGCGTTTTCTAAAAGTTTAAACTGTTTTAACTTTGCATGGCTTTCTATACATCTCTTGTGTGAGACGCGAGTGCAGCAGTCGTATTTGTCTAGAAAATGTGCTGAATATGCGTTCTTTGTGAATGGCTTGGTTTCGGTTTTAACCTAATCAAGATCTTCTATGCAGTGAGATACTATATTTCTCTAATATTTTGAATGAATAACGCAGCGTCTCGTGGGCTAGACTAACAAAACATTAAAATGCAACGTCACTGATGACGCTCCCTGATGCAAACCTAACATTCGATTGTAATATTTTTTGCATTCAAATGCAAATGTTTATTTTAAATTTGACTAATATTAATTTTTTTATTCACAATCTCCTCATCACAGGAAGGTACAGCACTCATGTACGTGTTTGTGTGTGCTGTCTGCATCACTCAAAGCACATGCCGTTAACGAAGAAGGTGTACCGTCGATAAATATCGATACCGTTTTATCGCCCAGGCCTACGTGGAGGTTACAACAACAACCCCAATGTAAGGCAGTTCCAAGGGGCATACAAGCACCTCCTTGTAAGGCACCAGGTGAAAAGGGGCACAGCCAACTGTCTCCTGCATGACAACACAACCATCCTTGACTCAACAACTGCGACGTGAACATCGCTCGCTGGGTGGATGTGGAGCCTGTGGAAGTGCTTGTGCCTGAGGATAACTCCCTCTCTGACCTTCCAGATATTGACAATCTGTCTGAGTACAAGGAAGCAGCAATCTCTTACATCACAGGCTTCATTGTGAAAAAGATGAAAGAGAAAGTTACTTGCATGCCTTGCTCACAAGCACTGACCTCAGATGACTTGATGCATCGATTCCTTACTTTGAAGGACTGAGGTGGCCTACAGAAACCATCTCCAGGCATCATTGTAGTTTGCCATGCTTTCAGCGGCTTCTAAAAACCAATGAGGGAAGGGTTCCACAGCAGCTGTTGTCACCTAGGTTCTTTCTGATTGTTCTGAGAAGAATCTCTTCCCACAGCTGCACAGTCACATGTTTACATGTGTGTTGAAGCTAACCATGTCCATGTTCTGGTGAAGATGGCTTCTGCGTGGTACTGCAAAGTTAAATTAAATCCCATAGCAAGGTGGGAGACAGATAAAATTAAAGAAGGCAAGGTGGTCCGCAAAAAACTAACAAAATTAATACTTTTTTATTCTAATTTGTTGAGATAGTGAATTGGTGGGTTTTTGTTAAATGTGAGGCAAAATCATCACAATTAAAAGAACCAAAGACTTAAACTACTTCAGTCTGTGTGCATTGAATTTATTTAATACACGAGTTTCACACCATTTGTTTCACAAATGCAGGTTTGCATACCCACTGCCACAACAATCCATTCGGACAAGTTGAGTTTGCAGGAATTGTGTGTTCTGAATGTTGGTGTCAATTTTGCAGTTTAGTCAAGTAGCCTTTATATACTGCTTTATACAGTACTTGTTTTCAAAGTAGCTTTACAGTGTTAAGAAAATGATTTGCTCTATGATAACTGAATGCAGATATGCTGTAAAGCAGCTCTAAAAGACAGTAGTAAACTATCATTATTCAGTTGAAACCAATTCATTGATCCAGTGTGGTTCAATAACTCTCTAAAGTCCATCAGTTATGGCATGAGTTAAAAGCAGCCCTTGAAAAAAGTGATTGTCATTAGCTCTGTTCAGTTCTGCTAAATACTGAAAAATAGAGGTTTTAATTACTGGACCAAAGTCTGTTCACATGTAATAACCGAGAACACTGTCTAACTCTTGATAGCTGCTGCTCAATTCTTTTATCAGTTCGGAACCTAGATGTGCAATTTGATAGCAAATCTGCAGCAAAGCGATGATACCTCAGATCATTGTCTAGTCTTGTGCAAACTCCATATAGCTAAAACTGTAAATTGTACTTGTTAAAAGTATGGTAGAACCATGACTTCTACCACAAAAGACTGCTTTGCAAGTAATCTTCCTGATTTCTCAATTTCTCAGCATTTCCGATAGCTCAGAACAACTTGATGTAACCAAAACTATGGACTCTCTTTTCTAGCATTTTAGATACGGTTGCTCCTTTACGAGGAAAAGTCTGCAGTCTTAACGTCAGAATGAAGAGTCTCTGCTGTCGATGTCGGGTTTGTTTCTGGGTGGAGTGTGTGTGTGTGTGTGTGTGTGTGGCTGAGAAGCCTTGTGTGTTAAGAGGAAACTCATTTGCCAGTCAAACGGGGAAGAAAATAGCCATTCTGCAAAGAAACCTGAAATGCCACATACAGATCCAGATTTATCAAGTCTGTACAGACGAGGTTTGAAAGGGTTGTCAGTAACAAACAAGAGCCGCACTTTTAATTTCCCGAGAAACATATGCATGCAGAACTTGTTGAAGTAACGGCAACAAGACATGATTTCAAGAATCAATCAATCAGTCAGAGTTTAAAGGGGCAGTAAGCGATTTCTGAGAAATGCTGTTGATATTTAAAATCACCAAAAGAATCACGCCCCTATCTTGCCTCCACCCCCAAATTTCTGAACATGCTATTCAACACAGGCACCTCCCCCATCACTACTGGACACGCCCCTTACTGGTGATTGGCTACAAGTGTGTTTTGGTGCTCGGTCCGATCCACTTTCAACAGCGTTTCTCAGAAATTGCTTACTGCACCTTTAATATACTGCAAAAATGTATTTCCTTCCTTGTTTTCCATTACACGCATTACACTTGTTTTCTTGATTCTTAAATCAAGAAACATTTTCTTGAGTAGGACAATGACTTAAGACATTAAGTCTTGCTTTTTGAAAAATGCATCAAAATGAAGTGAGTTTATGCTTAAAACAAGAACAAATATTTGCCAATGCGGTCAGAACAAATCAATTAAATACAAAGGGAAAACAAGATTATTTTTCTGATTCCACTGGCAGATATTTTTCTTGTTTTAAGCATAAACTCACTTCATTTTGATGTTTTTTTTTCTTTCAGAAAATAGGACTTAATATCTAATGCCATTGTCCTACTCAAGTTAATGTTTCTTTTAGATATTATTACTGAAAAAATGTAGGAGTAAGTTATTATTTTTAATTTCTTCTCTCTTTTTTTTTTTGCTGCAGGGTAATTAGTATTAAGGGTTTTATTTAACAAGAAACCACTTTTAAAATGTCAAAATTCCTCTCTACAGCAGGGTTATCAACACATTTGCGTGGTTAAATTGCATTGATACACGTTTAGTGTGAAACAGTCCAGGTGAGACGCTCAGCAGCAATCATAAATGGCATCAATGCTCATCATACCATGAGCAATAAGTGGCAAACGCCACTAAAAAAGGAACACACACACACACACACACACACTTACTCAGTGACAGGAAGTGGAGAAACTGTCTGTTGTTCATGTGAGAATTCTCATTTGATCTTCAACACCCTCCTCTCGGTTTCTTTCTTATTTCCACTCATTCTCACAACCTCTTCCTCTCATATAACCTCATATAATCTCGTCCTGCTCTGATCTCTTTTAGTTTGATTGCACACACACACACACACACACACTTCTCAGTATAATATGCCCTTTTTAGGCAAACTAGGAAGTGAGAGAATGTGGGGAAGATAATGAAAAAGTGTCAGCGAGGGAGTGAAAGACTAAATGCAGTTCACACATCTCATAAAAGCG
Source organism: Sinocyclocheilus grahami (assembly GCF_001515645.1). Lineage (NCBI taxonomy): Eukaryota > Metazoa > Chordata > Actinopteri > Cypriniformes > Cyprinidae > Sinocyclocheilus > Sinocyclocheilus grahami. The sequence continues at coordinate 272,057 of NW_015506072.1, forward strand.
ACACTTGTTCTTTATTTTGAGGTAGTATTATTTTACAAAGGCTTTAGTTAGTAATTTAAAGTGAGTACTAACTGAGCCACTAGTGAGCGTTTAACGCTGAGCTTCTCCAGAGAGTCTGGACATGCGATAAGTGCACTGTATGTTGCTAAATAGCTGTCACAAAAAGTTTTGACTTGTTGAGGAATTCTCTGAGGAATGCAGGCTTTGTCGTTCAGTTTTTTCTGTGGTGTGAACAGTGCCCCCTTCTGATGAGATGCACAAACTGACCAAATCACACAGTTCCATCAGCCAGACGCAGGTTTTTCATTTTTGAGACCCCGTGTAAACTTTAGTTTTCAATTCCCCAAATACTTTATTTGAAATGTGTTTCCTGGATTTGATGATTCCAAGCAACTTTAACTCAGCAGTGATTCACAGGGACAAAACAGCAATGACTTGCTTTTCTCATGGTCTTACAACCCTTCACCAGCCTTTTAAAAAATGCTTGTAAATCTTTCATTATGGTGTATTATCATCAAATTTTGGAATAAATTTTAATTAGCACAGGTTTTGTATTTCTTTTTGGAACGGATTGATTGTGGCGTCAGTGGGAAAAAGCACAATTTTTGTGGATAATTTTGCCAGTTTCACTCATAAGCTCAGATCACAGATCAGTGAGGCCTAGCACATCAACCAGTTCCAAAAATATTTATAATATCCATGTTGTTAATGATAAAGATGCATTGGGATCAGCATTTCTAGAACTCTTCTGAAATTTATTGGGGTTAGACGACACGTGTCAGGACCTACTCATTGTCAAAATCATACTCTAGATTTAATACTGTCACATGGAATTGATGTTGATGGTGTTGAAATTCTGCAGCAAAGCGATGATATCTCAGATCATTATCTAGTCTTGTGTAAACTCCATATAGCTAAAACTGTAAATTGTACTTGTTAAAAGTATGGTAGAACCATGACTTCTACCACAAAAGACTGCTTTGCAAGTAATCTTCCTGATTTATCTAAATTTCTCAGCATTTCCAATAGCTCAGAACAACTTGATGTAACGAACTATGGACTCTTTTCTAGCATTTTAGATACGGTTGCTCCTTTACGCGTAAGGAAGATTAAAGAAAGCAGTCTGACACCATGGTATAATAAACACACTCGCACCCTAAAGAGAGCAGCCCGGAAAATGGAGCGCAGCTGGAGGAAAACAAAACTAGAGGTATTTCGTATTGCATGATGGGAAAGTACCCTATCCTACAGAAAAGCATTAAAAACTGCTAGATCTAATTACTTTTTGTCTCTTTTAGAAGAAAACAAACATATCCCCAGGTATTTATTCAATACAGTGGCTAAATTAATGAAAAGTAAAGCATCAACAGGCATTGACATTTCCCAACAGCACAGCAGTAATGACTTTATGAACTACTTTCCTTCTAAGATCGTAAGATAGGTATCTGTGAGGATTTCTAGTCAGGATTTAGACCGTATCATAGTACTGTGACTGCTCTCATTAGAGTTACAAATAACCTGCTCTTATTATCTGATCGTGGTTGTATCTCTCTATTAGTGCTATTGGGTCTTAGCGCTGCGTTCGACACTATCGACCACAACATTCTTTTGAATAGACTAGAAAACTTTGTTGGCATTAGTGGAAGTGCATTAGCATGGTTTAAATCATACTTATCTGACCGCCATCAATTCGTAGCAGTGAATGAAGAAGTATCATATCGATCACAAGTGCAGTATGGAGTACCTCAAGGCTCAGTACTAGGGCCATTACTTTTCACGCTTTACATGTTACCCTTGGGAGATCTCATCAGGAAACACAGTGTTAGCTTTCACTGTTATGCTGATGATACTCAGCTCTATATTTCTTCACGTCCCGGCGAAACATACCAATTTGAAAAACTAATGGAGTGCATAGTCGATATAAAAAACTGGATGACGAGTAATTTCTTACTGCTAAATTCAGAAAAAACAGAGGTGTTAATTATCGGACCTAAAACCTCCGCATGCTCCAGCTGGTCCAAAATGCAGCAGCTAGAGTTCTTACTAGAACCAGGAAGTATGACCATATTAGCCCTGTTCTGTCAACACTGTGCTGTCTCCCTATTAAACATTGTATACATTTTAAAATCTTGCTAATTACCTATAAAGCCCTGATGCACCTCAAAAGTTGAGCGAGCTCTTATCACATTATAGTCCTTCACGTCCGTTATGATCTCAAAACTCTGGTCATTTGATAATACCTAGAATATCAAAATCAACTGCAGGCGGCAGATTATTTTCCTATTTAGCGCCTAAACTCTGGAACAATCGGTCTAACATTGTTTGGGAGGCAGACACACTCTGTCAGTTTAAATCTAGATTAAAAACCAATCTCTTTAACCTGGCTTACACATAACATACTAACAAATGTATATCATTCAAATCTGGTAAAGTATTGTTAGGCTACATTAATTAGGTAAACTGGAACCAGGAACACTTCCCATAACACACAATGTACTTGTTACATCGTAAGAAGAATGGCATCTATGCTAATATTAGTCTGTTTCTTTCTTATTCCAATTAGATACACGTGTGTTGAGATGTGAATTGAATAGAAAAAAGAACCGTTTCAATAGTATGTGAACACTGAGGAAGGTCCAGCGTTGTCGATTTTAACATGCACTGAGCACTTTTTTGCACTTTATAAGAATAAAATAAGCTTTATTGCTAGTATCTCGGCATGTAATCCTTTTATTTGGATACACAGCAAACGAATTTCAAGATGAGCTTTTTTGCTCTTTGATGGACTTTATTTTTACATAATTAGCAACAGCATTGGATGAGATGCATAAGAAATAAATTCTACTCACAAGAGCCTGGTAAGAGCAAAAACTGAAGGAATGTCTTGAAATACACCATCTTGATGCCTTGAGGTGTGGTAACCATAGTATATGCGGAATAATTGACTCCGGTCCATTGAATTATTAGAAAATAATGCACACCCAAGGATAATGCACACTATTGTACTCCGCTTGTCGTCAATGGGCCGTCTTCAATTATTCCTTACTTAAATCACGGCATGACACATAAACCTTTCCAAAACATCAGATTTTCAAGGTGCACATGGATATTTGTCTCATCTTTGACATAATTGCACTTAAGCAATACTAGCTGTTTAATTCTGTGCTAATTTGATGTACTATTTCATGTTTTGTTTTTTTTTGGAGATATGTACATGTAACTCTTTTCCCGCCAAGCACAGAATGTTCCAGGTTCCCACGTTTTCACTGTTATATGCTAGGGGGCGCTTTTACGCATCTCCTGAATCTTCTGAGCAAAAACACAGGTGAGGAAGTCGCAGAAATGAGCAATGTAAGCAGATGCATTTGAAAAATAATGCGATCTCAGGCCTTGAGGTTTCAGCCTTTTGAAGTTGTGGCGGGCACAGGTCCGTAAGTGCTTCTGGCAGATGCTGAACACCCAGTCATGATGGGCAGAGATCACGAATCTTCTCACACTGAAGACACTTGTAAGGTTTCTCTCCAGTGTGAACCCTCATGTGAGTCTTAAGGTTTCCTATAATCGTGAAACACCGTCCACACTGTTTGCAGGTGAAAGGTTTCTCTCCAGTGTGAACTCTTATGTGATTCTCAAGGTTTGTATTGCTTGAGAAACTCTTTTCACAGAGATGGCACCTGAAAGGCTTTTGTATGCTGTGAATTTTAACATGATCCTGAAGGTGCTTTGTGTCTGTGAAACGCCTTTTGCACTGATGACATTTAAAACGGTTCTCTGTTGAATGAATCTTCATGTGCTTTCTAAGGCCTTCTTTACACGTGACACTCTTTCCACACTGATCGCATGTGAACAGATTCTCTCCCGTGTGAATCCTCATGTGAGCCTTAAAATTTTCTTTTCGTTTGAAGCCCTTTCCACACTGTTCGCAGGTGTAAGGTCTCTCTCCAGTGTGAACTCTCATGTGGACATTAAGGAGTGCTTTCTGTGTAAAACTCTTTCCACACTCATCACATTCAAATGGCTTCTCTCCAGTGTGAATTATCATGTGAGTCTTAAGACCGTTATTTAATGAGAAACTTTTCCCACACAGTTTGCAGGTGAAAGGTTTCTCTCCAGTGTGAATTCTAATGTGAGCTTTAAAGTTTCCTTTAACCCCGAAACTCTTTCCACACTGAGGGCAGGTGTAAGGTCTCTCTCCAGAGTGAATGATCATGTGGGACTTAAGGTGATTTCTCCGTTTAAAACTCTTTCCACACTGAGTGCATATTAATGGCTCCTTTTTAATGTGAATTTTCATGTGGACTTTAAGGCGTCTTTTTTGATTGAAAATTTCTCCACACTGTTGGCAGGTGTAAGGTCTCTCTCCTGTATGAACTCTCAAGTGGGGTTTGTTAAGGGTTGTAGTTTGTGTTTTTTGAGCTTTTATTGGTGAGGAAGTCTTTTCAGTCTGTGAGCAACTAATCAATTTTTCTTCAGTGTTGAAGTAATGATGTTTTTCATTTTGATCTTTATCTTCTGTTTCGTTCAATTCTTGATTTTCATCTTTCAGTGCCATCAGGTCTGTGGTGAAAAGAGGCATAAAGCAACAGACATCAAAACATGACAAAATCCAAACACATTTGCTAAATCTTATACCTACTAAAGTACTGACAGAGGTGTAACCTGTAATCTCAGAACCTCTTGATCAATCGAATGTGATTGTCATGCATATCATGTCAGTAAAGCCGGTTCTGTGATCAGTAGTAAATCTCCATCACATGCTTTCAGATGGAGCAGCATTTACTACACAGAGCCGTAGTTGATATTGTGAAATCGCACTGCGATAATGACAGCTGTTTGCGTAGCTTCTCAGTGAACTACGGCTCTGTGAAGTAAACGCTGCTCCATCTGAAAGCATGTGAAAATACCACATTTAATAACATGTTTTTACTCCAAACTCACTTCATAACGTCAGTCGAGTGTTTGAAATAAATCCTTCTGTGAGATGATGTGGCTTCTTATATACTTTATTATAATGAAAATTATAATAATAATTATAATAAGAACTCGGAATATGGATAAACCATATATTGTCGTAGTCGTGTGTTTATTAGTCACGTTGAATCAATAAAAGCAGTTCAATCTTCTGTTTATTCAGCTACCGCTATAGCAGGGCTGTATGTTAACTTTTTTTCACATAGCACTGGCGCTACAGACGTTGAAAGTTTTGTAGCACAGGCCAAACAGTTGTAGCACAAGTATAAAACGTCTGTTATCATGTCTGAAAACAAACACAAGTAATGGAGTTCATCACTTAAACAGGCACTGATGTTCCATACAGAGCACAAAAAATACAAACCATCACAAAAAATACAAACCATCACAAAAATAGTTTTTAGACAATGTTTTCTTAATTTGCTAAAAATGGAAGAGCGCAGAAACATAACACCTCTTACACCTTAACAAAATATCAAATAAAAAAGAATGGCAGACATTTAGGCCAAAGTGAGCAAAGACAAAAATCTGTTATTAGAAAATAAGAACAAAGATATACATTACAAATACACATAATATACAAATAAAACAAACAGTGCTTTATTTTTCAGGTACAGTATTTAGCAGTAACATTCAAGAAATTTAATGAACACATTAAAATAAAACAATATATACACTAGCCTATATATCATCAATTATACTGACTGATGATAAGTTCATCAGTCAAGAGCAGTGAGTGATTTTTTTTCTGTGTTTTGTTGTTTTATTAACATTAAAAGAATAGTTCACCCGACAGTCATGTCTTTCTGTCATAGTGTTTCATTTTTATACCATCATTTACTCAAGTTGTTTTAAACCTGAATTAGTTTATTTCGTCTGTTGAACATAAAAGTTATTTTTGAAGAATGTGGGTAACCAAGCAGTTGCTGGTTGCTTCCATGGAATTTTATTCCTACTGTAAAAGTCAGTGTGGACCAGCTACTGTTTGGTTACTCACATTCTTCAAAATATCTTCTTTTGTGTTCAGCACAAGAAATAAATTAATACAGGTTTGGGACAAAATGTGAGTGAGTAAATAATGACAGAAAT
>NW_015506072.1:279240-282641 GCF_001515645.1 Sinocyclocheilus grahami
ATATCAAATAAAAAAGAATGGCAGACATTTAGGCCAAAGTGAGCAAAGACAAAAATCTGTTATTAGAAAATAAGAACAAAGATATACATTACAAATACACATAATATACAAATAAAACAAACAGTGCTTTATTTTTCAGGTACAGTATTTAGCAGTAACATTCAAGAAATTTAATGAACACATTAAAATAAAACAATATATACACTAGCCTATATATCATCAATTATACTGACTGATGATAAGTTCATCAGTCAAGAGCAGTGAGTGATTTTTTTTCTGTGTTTTGTTGTTTTATTAACATTAAAAGAATAGTTCACCCGACAGTCATGTCTTTCTGTCATAGTGTTTCATTTTTATACCATCATTTACTCAAGTTGTTTTAAACCTGAATTAGTTTATTTCGTCTGTTGAACATAAAAGTTATTTTTGAAGAATGTGGGTAACCAAGCAGTTGCTGGTTGCTTCCATGGAATTTTATTCCTACTGTAAAAGTCAGTGTGGACCAGCTACTGTTTGGTTACTCACATTCTTCAAAATATCTTCTTTTGTGTTCAGCACAAGAAAGAAATTAATACAGGTTTGGGACAAAATGTGAGTGAGTAAATAATGACAGAAATTAATTTTTTTGGGTGAACTATCCCTTTAATGACAGTCGGCAGCATGTTTAGTAGCTACTGTCCCTTTAAGAGCTTCACGCGTTTCTCTCTCAACTGTTTACTTTTTCATTTTAGACATAACCAACTGTGTTTATATGTAAACTTTGTGTGTTTTTGACAGTATTAGACGCTAAATCATTCAGACGCGAAACAACTTAGTCCAATATTAAGGCGTTTTTTGACAGGCTCTCAGTGTGAGCGCACGTCTTGAGTACGCGCTCAGAAAAAGCGCATGCAGAACAGCACGTAAATTAAATGTTTAACCGGTATTGCTTTAAAGCTGATGAAATAATGAAGTTTTGTGATTGCGCATAAGTGCAGTGTCCCGTGAGAGAAACTACCGCTGAGCTAACACTGATGTGAATGCATGTGGCGTTGTACATTATATTGAGACGGAGGAGGCGCCAGAACTGCAGCTGATAGAATGTGCACTGTAGCACGATACAACGATATTTCTTCAAAAGCAGATCGTGGAGACATTTTAATCGTCCTCGATCAAAAATTGTCATATCGCACACCCCTAACTACCAAATATAATCAATCTCACACACACAAACAAGCACAACAAACTCACTTCACACTATTAAGCGGCTGTGTTATGAACATGCAAAACTGTATCGCACGTGTGCTACAGTGGTAAATGTATTAATCGCACAGACCAGTTTTTTCGTAGCACGTGCATATATGTCGCACTGTACAGCCCTGCGCTATAGGCATTTCCTGGGTTTCTTCTGCGTGAGAGCGCCCTCTGGCCTTCGGATGGAGATTTACTACTAATCACAGAACCGTGCTTCACTGACAAGATGCGCATGACTTATCGCAGCTGTGATATTATCGCCAGTGCAATATTACTGATTTATCGCGATTTATCATGCAGCCCTAAAACAGACCTCCTATCTCTGTAATAAACATGGAGATGTTAGTCCCGTCTGAATCGATACGTGTAATCACAGACATCGAGTGATAAGACCTGCAACTCAAATATTTAGAAAATTAGTCCCATCCGCCGAATAGGTCTTTAGACTTTCTAATGTAATAAAACAATTTATTCTCTATAGCTTTTGTGAGAGCTCTGCTGACTTTGTCATATTTGCTACTCAATTTCAGCTCATGCATTGGCTAAATTTATGTGTAACAGCTCAAGATAATTCTTAACTTCTAATAGCGTTTCTAAAGGCTTAAATTGTGTTTTAATATAATTGTGTTCCTTACCATAAAAATAAATGACTTAATTCAACATTGCTGTTTTATATATATATATTTTTTTTTTAAATCCTATAACTCAAAAATATTACACAAAATATTACAGCAGTTTTCAAACCCCTCATCAAATATTCATGCTAGAGGACTCAGGAGAACCGATTAATTACAGACAAATCTCACATCAGATTTATGTCAAATATTAGAAACAGTGTCCTCTCACTATGTTCAGCTTTGTAGAATAGCAGTTTTTGTTAATTTCTATTAAAATGTAAGCCCCATTATAGCTCAGTAATTTTGCTTATTAAAGTTAAATCAGTATTCTAGCGCTATTCGATCTTTCAGCAGTATAGAGACAAGACGAGCCAAAAGAACAACGTCCAAAAAAAAAACTCCACCCATGGATAGATGTACCATTACTTTATTTTTTTTTACAATTAAGATCATGGTTGTTGCATTCACAGATTATTATTATTATTTTTTTATATAATCATAGCCTTCTTTCACCTAAGAATAAATGTAATAATACCTGACAGAATTAACACTAGACTTTGTATGGTTAATATTAATGTATTTTAAAGTAATTAACAGTGTAAAAGTATATAAGACACATCTGATCTCCAGCCTAAAATGAGTTTGACACCCCTGCCTTATAACTGTGCATTCACACCGCCGGCGGCGAGAGCGTCAAAAGATCGCTCTGGCTGCCCTGTAGACGCTCCACGATCGGTCTTTATTTAAAGGGGCCGCAAACATACCAAACAAGCGTTCTGATCTTGTGCAGACTTACCACAAAAAGGGTATAACCTTATGATATATCTTAAATGTGAAAGTAAAATAAATATTAATGGAAAGAACTTAACAATATACTTACATGTTTGCTAATGAAATAAACCAATTAAAAGCTATTTGTGTGGCGTGGCTTTTGTGTTCTCATTTCAATATTTTAAATGTATTTAAAAATGTATGTAAAATTTTTTTTGAATATATATTTATTGTATTTAATTAACAATAACTTGTACCATTAATTTGTGTGCAGCCTACATTGAAAACAGTCCTGGTTAAAGCGTAGCCTTAACCCTTTCATGCATGAATGATTAAATCACAAAGTAAGATTTTTTTATATTAATTTTTTTAAACCAGCGAAAAATCATGCAAATAACTTTTTTCAATATATTTTATTTTGAGGGAGTTACTTTAAATCAACCCTGTTTTTTTATAGTAAAAGTGTGCTAACCATGTTTGTTTTTGGCGTATTGATTACTATGGACAAAACCATGGTTTTACTACAGTACCTGCGTTTGTTTTTGTGGTAACCTCAGTAAAACCATGGTTAATTTACATAAGGGTTTGATCAATACAACACATATTTTTCGTTTAACCCAATAGGTTTCATCATGTCAGAAATATTTTGCAACATCCTCTGGCACGAAAGTTAGCACGCAATTCCCGCTTATTTTCAGAAAATATATAACGTAAATGCGCATTTCGCAACTCACCAGAAACACCAACAACCTCAGACACCTTGGTCCAAGCAACATTTTT
>NW_015506072.1:283006-285835 GCF_001515645.1 Sinocyclocheilus grahami
TACTTCAGGCTGGACAGGGACCAGTTTGACAACCTACTGTCAAAAGTTGGGCCACGAATTGCGAAGTGGGACACAAACTATCGGCACCCTATTAGTGCGGCAGAGTGCCTCGCAATTTGTCTACGGTGAGTTTATGATTTTTTTCTTTAAAAAAATTGTTTTGTATTTTCAATGGGTTGGAAATTGGATTCATTTGTAGTTTAATGACTATTTGGTAATTGGTAAAAGTCGAATGCTGTTTTCTTTGCAATTGTGGTCGAAGTATTAAGATCCTTATTTAATGAAGTAAAAAGTACTATTACCACACTGTAAAAATACTCTGATACAAGTAAAAGTCCTGCAAAATTTGACTTAAATAAGTATGATCAGGTGTTACTTAATATAAGTAAAATCAGAAAACATTTGACTTCTAGGATAAAAAGTGAACTGTGACTATTACACTTTATTTTTTTATTATATCATTAGGTAATTATTCGATTATTATTACTCATACATTAATGTAGAAGCAGGATTTTACTGTTGGAGTTGACTGAGGAGTTTTTTTGAGGTATAAAAAACTAAGTTAAGTAAAAAAGTTAGTTGAACTGATTTCAACTCTCCTCGATGCCCTCGCCGGCCAAGATGCGCCGCTCCTCGCCGCTTTTCGCCGCCCGCTCACATTGAAAATGAATGTCTTCCGGTCACTTTGACGCTCTCGCCGCCGGCGGTGTGAACGCACAGTAAGTAACAAACAGCATCATATATGAGCTCGTCTCAGTATCTCTGTAAAAATTTGTTACTGAAGGTCCATAGAGAGTGTGCTCTTCACATTTAAGTTGTCTCTTAAAGGGATAGTTCACACAAAAATGAAAATTCTGTCATTATTTACTCACCCTCATGTTGTTCCAAATTTGTAAGACCTTTGTTCATCTTCGGAACACAAATTAAGATATTTTTGATGAAATCCGAGAGCTTTCTGACCATGCATAGACGGCAACGCAACTGAAATGTTCCCAGACCCAGAAACATAGCAAGTTATTTTTTTTCTTTGCGCACAAAAAGTATTCTCGTAGCGTCGCAAAACTGAAGTTGAGCCACTGATGTCACATGGACTGTTTTACCGATGTCCTTACTATGTTTCTGGACCTGGGAACATTTCAGTTGCGTTGCTGTCTATGGAGGGTCTGAGAGCTCTCGGATTTCATCAAAAATATCTTAAATTGTATTCCGAAGATGAACGAAGGTCTTATGGGTTTGGAACGACATGAGGGTGAGTAATTACCCTAAACTGTGGCTATACAAATGGTAATCAATACACCAAAAAAAATTATGGTTACTACACTTTTACTACAATAAAACTATGGTTAATTTTCGTAAGGGTAATGACAGAATTTACATTTTTGGGTGAACTATCCCTTAAGTGCCCTTGTATGTTTCTCTTACCGCTTCAGGGGTTTGTTCCAATCGACCGTAAGTGTCCTGCGAAGTGGACATCACAGGATATTCTGCCATGATTCCAGTTTGAAAGAAGCGTAGGCTATATGTTCCATTCAAAGGGTATTAAAGTGCGCGAGACGTGACTTCTATGCAAATCTCATGTGTGTGGTGACGCTGCAGACAGTTGTGTCGCGCAAATCTGTGTATTTAAAGGGGTCATATGATGCGATTTCAAGTTTTCCTTTCTCTTTGGAGTGTTACAAGCTGATTGTGCATAGATAAGATCCCTGAAGTTGCAAAGACTTAAGTCTCAAAACCAAAGAGATATTCTTTATCAAATTTAAGACTCTGCCACGCCCCACTAAACCACTGCTTTAATGTGAAGAAGATCCCACTCGTGTGCAGCTACATGAGTTCAGGAGAACAAACTCTCATCCTAGATCAACTTCTGATGAAAATCACAACAGATGTTTCCTTTAGTGCACTACTTAGGTCTTTGATATCAACTGTTTGTGTCGCTCAAAACATGACCGATTTGATTTTATTATGCTGCAGTTCAATATAAAGTTACTGGCAACTATTTTTTAAATGATCTTTAAATTAATTACAAACATAAACCGCATGCAGTGACTCTACCAAGCTGTGTCAGCTGGAAAAATGTTTAAAGGGGTCATATGATGTTGCTAAAAAGGACATTAACATTGTATTTGGTGTAATGCAATGTGTTTATGCGGTTTAAGGTAAAAAACACATTGTTTTCTATATACTGTACATTATTATTTCTCCTCTATGCCCCACCTTTCTGAAACGCGTCGATTTTTACAAAGCTCATCGTTCTGAAAAGCGAGGTGTGCTGTGATTGGCCCTGAGGTGTAATGAGTACCTAAAAATTTAACTTGAGTAAAAGTACAGATACCTTACAGTGAAAATTACTCCACTACACGTTACAAGTCACCAATTCCAAAACAACTTGAGTAAAAGTCTTAGAGTATCTGATTTTAACAGTACTTAAGTATTTTACTTATACTAAATATAGGCTCAAAGATGCACTAGTCAAAGAGACAAGCCAGTGATAAACTGTAACGTTGTGAAGAAGCTGTTGAAAACAGGCAGAGGCAAGGATCTATGTGCAGGTATTTAATGGAAAAACTACAACAAACAATAAGGCAAAAACCAAAGGGAACAAAGAACAGAATGACTGGCACACAGACAACCATTCCATTCAACAACTCGCAAGGAACTAAAGAAAAACTAGGGCTATACATACACACAGGGAAATAACAAGCTTAACAAGATAAGACACCTGGGGAGACTAATCAAGGGGAACCAATGAACACACGGACTACAAACTGACTACAAACACCACGGGAGACAGGAAGTGACATAAAAGTCCAGGGCAAGGCACAGAGAGCA
>NW_015506072.1:286077-287283 GCF_001515645.1 Sinocyclocheilus grahami
TCCTCATCTCATATATAAAACACCTCTGATTCACAAATACTTGCTAAGGAACTCGCATTCATATAAAGTATCCTTGTTGACAAGTTTGGGTGAGTAAGGGCAAAACGCACAAGATGCAGTACTTTCAGTGACCTGTAATAGGCAGTATCAAGTCTTTTGTAGCAGAAATAAACTGCTGCAGAAAAAGCTAGGTCCATGCAAAATGTATAGGTCCATGCAAAATGTAGTGTGTAACTGCAACACTCATTTAAAAATGTAGTGAAGTAAAGAGTAAAAGTTGCTAATATCTTTGATACTCAGTACAACTACAAAGTACCTGAAAAGATACTCAAGTACAGTAACTAATTACATTTACTCCAATACTTTACACCTCTGGATTGGCCAGCTATCCAGTGCGTTGTGATTGGCCGAATACCTCAAGCGTGTGACGGAAATGTTACGCCCCTCACCATACTGTTGATGCTGTCTCCCAGCAGAATGAGACAGAACCAATAAAACCCATTATAAACAAGGCATTTGTTGCATCCAGTGGGGACATAATTACTGATTATAATGACTTATACTGTCTTATTACGCGTTCCGTATCACGTTGCGTAAACATAAAACCATGTCTGCATTTGGGTGGCGTTATGCAAATCTTCCCACATAGTGAGGTAGACATGTGGGGGCGTGTTAGAACGAGGCGTTTTAGGTAGTCGTGGTTAACTCTGAACTTTTATAAAGAATATCTCTTTGGATTTGAGACTTTAGTCTTTGTAACTTTACAGATCTTCTTTATGCACCAAGAGCTTGTAACACTCCAAAGAGAAAGGAACAATTGAAATCGCATCATATGACCCTTTAAGTAGGCTGGTGTTTCCGACATGTGACTATTTATTGCTTGTCGTAATGAACATTTACTGCTATACGCAGGATCAGATGAGTGAGTTCAGCTTTGAGAATGAAAACCAACCTGTTTGTTCCTCAGTATCTTCATGTTTGACTCTGAATGTTTCTTCAATCTTCATGTCTTCACTCTCCTCTTTAATAAACTCCATCTTTGTTTGTTCCTCAGTATCTTCATGTTTGACTCTGAATGTTTCTTCAATCTTCATGTCTTCACTCTCCTCTTTAATAAACTCCATCTTTGTTTGTTCCTCAGTATCTTCATGTTTGTCTCTGAATGCTTCTTCAATCTTCATGTCTTCACTCTCCTCTTTAATAAAC
>NW_015506072.1:288607-290473 GCF_001515645.1 Sinocyclocheilus grahami
GTTCCTCAGTATCTTCATGTTTGACTCTGAATGCTTCTTCAATCTTCAGGTCTTCACTCTCCTCTTTAATAAACTCCATCTTTGTTTGTTCCTCAGTATCTTCATGTTTGACTCTGAATGTTTCTTCAATCTTCATGTCTTCACTCTCCTCTTTAATAAACTCCATCTTTGTTTGTGTCTCAGTATCTTCATGTTTGACTCTGAATGTTTCTTCAATCTTCAGGTCTTCACTCTCCTCTTTAATAAACTCCATCTTTGTTTGTTCCTCAGTATCTTCATGTTTGACTCTGAATGCTTCTTCAATCTTCACGTCTTCACTCTCCTCTTTAATAAACTCCATCTTTGTTTGTTCCTCAGTATCTTCATGTTTGACTCTGAATGTTTCTTCAATCTTCATGTCTTCACTCTCCTCTTTAATAAACTCCATCTTTATAATAGTGTGTCACGTATATCTCAGTTGCTTCAGCAGGAGTTTTTCTGTGAGTTTATACACTTTGTCCTGTTTAAGATGAGAATAAACAGGGAAAAAAAGCAAACTAAATCTCTGGGTGTGTCTCAATCAGCTCCCTAGTTCAGTCGTCAAAACATACCTAACCAGCATATGCTGTTTTTTTCATCAGGGTAAAGCCTTTTTAATCTTGTTAAATGATTGTATTTGTGTTTCACTGCTGAATTACATTACAATAGGAGTCATTTTTTTTCAGGGTGTGGGCCGCATCTGGACCAGAGGAAATAGTCTGAGTTGGTTTTCAGTGTGTGGGCCAGTTTTGGGCCGGGGCTCCAGCCAGAATTGGGCCAGAACTTAAGCAAGGTTGTGGCGCAGAGGTGTGCCAGACAAATTTTGCTATCTGTGTGCAGGCGTCAAATTTCAGTGCTCACGCTACATGTGTGCCGCGCCCAAGCCCAACTGATCCGTGCTCTTGCCTACCTCTTCCAACGGCACGGAGCGATCACACTAGTCAAACGAACTGGGCTTTGGGGGCCAAACGCACTCAAATTGATGCAACAGACATTAACATTTTTATTTTTATTTTTTTACCATGTGTGTGTATAGACCCTTTTCACATTTCCAGGACTCTCAGAAGTGAAAGTCATCATAGGTGTGTAAATGATGAACGGAAACTGCATCAAATGTATTATTGTGTTCTCATTTGCCCTAATAGCAAAAGAAAAGAAAATACCCATGATAGCGTTTCAATGAATTTCCAAAAGAGGAAGCAAATAAATACATACATACATACACGTAAAATAACAAGAGATTGATTATGATAATCAAAAGAGTGAAAGATGTCAAATTTGCCATCATATACCCCCTTTATATTAGAAACGGTTATGCAGCAGCGTTAACTAGTTATGTAATTTAATGGCAAGGTAAGAAAACAAAGTATAGTGTTCTATACATTCATTAAAAAAAAATTTAATAAAAAGTTTCTAAATTTATGGTGATTCTAACTGTGAAAAAGCATCATCATATGCATATACTGTATTAGATCTTAGTGTGTGCCAACCGCCGTTAAACATTAAGAAGAAAAAGAAGACCTTAGTGTGTAACCGGGACTTTTATTGTGCTCTGGGGATGTGACGTCACGAGCTGCGCCGCTGCGTCTGTTGTGAAGAGTCGAGACAGGTTTGTGGTTTCAAGCGTTTAAATCAATGAAAACTGTTTAAACGTTTTTACAAGCCAAGTACAGTAACCATTCTTAAATATAACGCTATTAAATATTTAACGCTATTTTGTGAGTAAAGCGAATCCATATATTAGGAACAGAAAAGGTGCGTCTCATTTCGCTCCCGATATCGTTAATCAGTACATCGTTCAAGTGCTGTGTGTGTGTGTGTGTGTGTGTGAGAGTGTGTGTGTGTGTG
>NW_015506072.1:295770-309809 GCF_001515645.1 Sinocyclocheilus grahami
TACCTCAAGCGTGTGACGGAAATGTTACACCCCTCACATACTGTGTTTCCATACAGTCTATGATTTCCATGTGTCCCGGCGTGACGAAACCATTAAAACCCATTACAAACGAGGCACTTGTTGCATCCAGTGGGGACATAATTACTGATTGTAATGACTTATACTGTCTTTTTACGCTTTGCGTTGCGTATTGTGCCGCGTAAACATAAAACCATGTCTGCATTTGTGATCGGAGAAATGACAAACAACAAGCCCTACTCTACACTGCTTAAATCTCACGTTTGAATCATCAGTGGCAAATTCTTTAAGTATAAAAAACGTACTTACGGGCTGTGAGTCAGAAGCGCCAGACTGTCCTTGCAAAGTTGGAACTGCCGCACTTTATAGAAACGTTATGTCCTCTTTTGGAAGGCCAAACAAAGTAGTTTCGCTTTCACAACGAAACACACAGTGGCTTGAGTGAGCGGCGCCCGGCAGATTCGACAAAGGAGGCTTGCAGCAACCACATGTGACAACCCCGGGCTGGACTCTGCTTCGTCCACGGTGAAAGCCGATCCGGCGATCCACAGCACTAAGTTGATGTATTCCCTCAGCGACCAGCACGGATCAGCTCCAGGCATGACGAAGCAGATATCGTCCTCTTTTGGAAGACCAAACAAAGTAGTTTAGCTTTCACAACGAAGCACACAGCGTCTTCACAACATGGCGGCGGCTGCAGCAACAATACTACAGCGAGAATTTGGGCGGCGTTATGCTAATCTTCCCACATAGTGAGGTAGATATGTGGGGGCGTGTTAGAACGAGGCATTTTAGGTAGGTGTGGTTGACTCTTAACTTTTATAAAGAATATCTCTTTGGATTTGAGACTTTAGTCTTTGCAATTTTACAGATCTTCTTTATGGAGCTTGTAACACTACAAAGAGAAAGGAAACATTGAAATAAAATCATATGACCCCTTTAAATGATTGTGCAGCGATTTGTACAAACACAGCAAATACTGCTCATGCAAAAAGGAATACGTGCATTTGTAGATCAGGGCCCATATTCACAAAACATTTTATCTTATCACTAAGAGTTCTCCTAAATAGCAGTAAGTTTTTAGCTAAGAGATTTCTCTTAAAACCTATTCACAAAGCTGCTGAGACTAACTTTTACTAAGGAATAGAGAGAAGTCTTAAGCTAAGAGTAAGGGGGCGGGGCAGACCTTGTTGCTATGGATGATGTCAGCATGCTTACTAACTATGCACACAGTGATTGGCTGATAGTCTCTGTCAGAGATTTATTCATGGAAATATTGTAGAGAACTATATTATGTTGCCATATTCAAATAAAAGTTTTAAAATAAAAATGTCAATTGCCACATTCAAATAAAGATTAAAAAATGCAGGCTAAGTGTCACTAATTAAACAAGTAGGCTATATATTCAGCTAATTGTCAGCCTCTTATATGTATGCTTCTCGTAAACAATTAGTCAATATGCATTAGGGCTGCCCTCGACTAAAGATTTTTCTGGTCGACTAGTAGTCGTTCATTTTAAGCATTAAGCCTCGTACACACCGGGACGATTATCGCCAACGTTTTTCGACGCGTCTTTTGTGTTCATACCCAAGCAATTTTCGCAGGCGATGAGCCGAGTGAACGTGCAAATTCACTCCCTGACATTAGATGGCGCTTAATGAAAAACAGAAATACCCCGGTACACATCGATTCCTATTTGATCTGCAATTCCTCTCCATAACAACTCCTTCTTATCGAGATCTTATCGAGATAGTCGCTGTCGTGTTTGTCATAAAGCCCTTTGTGTTCAGACACCAATGAGACCAGCAGCTCTACATTCATCTCGCCTCGATGCATCTTCTTGGTCTACTTACTTCCTCTTCGTCGTTAGGTATCACTGTGTGCTCGGCAAGACAGTTTTGTGCTTGAGCGCCACCAAGTCATGTTTTACTGTAACTTCAGCAGCTCCAGGCATGTGAACAAAAGCGCCAATCTCATTGGTCGGCCAGTTTTTAATGCGGCGCATCAAACCAAAAAAAACGAGCCCGTGGCGTTTAAAAAAAAAATTACATTTTACGCGTCGGTGTGCACACTCACATTGGCGCCCTTTGTTTAGTCACGAGGCGTTAAACTTCGGCGATAATCGCGCGCGATATTAGTCCCAGCGTGAACAAGCATTTAGTTGACTATTAGTCGCACTTTTATTAATAAACCATATAAATCATAATAATGAGCCTTTAATTGCCTACATAGCCTAATAAGCGCTCGCAAAAAAAGGCTTGCCGCAGCGCACCGGCAAATATAATAATTATGAATGTGTTAGGGAAAAACAGCAAGTACACTGGTTTAAGAGATGAAGTCGGCGACACTGACTCGTCATCTCCGCAGTATGCGCCTGCATGCATGTTTCAATTACATAATCTGAGAATATTTATTTTCCATTTGAATTGGTTTATTTAAGTTTAACTCTCTATAGATATATTTTTCATGTCTGTAATAGGTCAAGCATACACGGAGTTTCGAAAGTGACGTGCTCAAGTTCACAGAGTCCGAGACGGCAGAGAATGCATCCTGTTTGCTTTCATTATTTTACAAAAACGCAATGTTTCGTTGTTATTCTGAGTGCACACGAATAAATGTAGAGTCTTTACAGATACAAAAGATGCATTACTCTTATCTGTATTACCAAAAAGTTCATACTTTCAGTACATACAGGAAGTAGGGCTGGACAATAATTCAATATCAATATGTATCGCGATATAATTTTTTTCAATAACGGTGATATGATTTTTAAACATATTTCCGATATTTCGATATACATTCCCAGTGTTTCCCATACATTGATTTATTTGTGACGTTTTGACTTCGTTGAATAAACATGAGCACTGCACGTTTCAAAATCATAACGCGTCGCGGTTGTATGAAGGCTAAATACAAATTAAACGTGAACATAAATTTATTTCTGCTGTTTTGTTTCTTCTAAAGTATTATATGGTTTTATATGAGGTGTCAGAGTTGGCAAATTAATTTTTCATAAGTTTGTATGCACAGACATCTGTTGTGAGCATTCTTGGCAGTTTTTACCAGGCTTTTTTAAATAGTGTTCATATCGATATCGGAATTATATCGTATCGACCGAAATTATGAAATATATCGTGATATAAATTTTGGCCATATCGTCCAGCCCTAACAGGAAGTATTTTAAGAGCAAATGATCGCAGCGGCGCCTCCATCTGTCCTGCAGTAGCCCAAGCTCGCTACTGTTCAGCTTCCACACTTCGCACAAACATGTGAACTGCGCACTTTTTTCTAGGCTAACATTAGATTGAGCTGCCATGTTAAGTTGCTACTACATACATATTTCAGATAAGCCATATTTGAGGTCGATGAATGTTAGGAGGGCATATGGGTGTCCTGCCTGATGTGCTATATTACCACATAGACCAGCCGTTAACAATTTGTCCGTCACGGACTGCATGTTTTCGCCACTTCATGTGGAATTTTTTTTCTGCGACTAATAAAATTTTGGTAATATGCATATAAACAGCCTTTTAATTAGCAGAGTAGAATAATCATGGCTGATAGTAAGGCATGCAAACATAAAAGAAAACCAAACTGGACGCGAGAACAGCTATATATTAAGGTTATAATCAAAAATTTGGAGTTGGGATTACCTCCAAACCAAAGCCGATACCTTTTTAAAAGCTCATTTTCGTCAAATGTTTCTAAAATGTTTATATTCCGAGGTAGATTGCTGGCAACAGCCATTTTAGGATAGTTCAGATTTGGTTTTAGTGACTTTGGAGTCCTCTTCACTACTCCTAACGTTTCACAGATTTAGGAGCTAGTTTTAGCGCTAAAACGCTTTGTGAAATACAAAAATTTAGAAGTCCTAAATTTAAGACTGATGCCCATTATTTTTAAGATTTTCTCCTAAATCTGCGAAGTAACACTGATGACGTTCCAGGAAATCCCTAATATGGACAAAGCTATTGCTGTAACTGAATAAAAAGAAGATATAATGTTAAATGTTTTGAATGATGAAATGTAGGCTAAGGACAATAAACACTCTCCCGTGACAATTTGGTTTGTGTGTTTTTCAAGCCTTTTCTAATTGGCATAGCCTTTATTACAGTGTAGAATTTTCTGTGATAAGAAGCCACATCAGATCACAAAAGGAAGTTATTTCAAAGACTTGACTAATGTTGTGAAGTAAAAACAAGTTATGTTCTCTTTTGTTGGACAACAGGTTTAGAAAGGATTATCATTGCATGTCATTATAAGGGTAGATGCTCAGCGTGTGTTGCTTTTTCAAATATAAATAGGTGTTTCCTCATCTCAGCATGTGAACTCACAGGCACACACACACACAGCCAATTCTGAGAAAAATAAAACACAAATATTATTTAAACGCAAAACTGAAAATCCGCAATTCACAAACGCGTATTGAACAGTGGATGTCGTATCGAATGGTTTGATGTTATATCGAGAATTGTGACATCCCTAAAATAAATAAGTAAATATGTATATATATGTGTGTGTGTGTGTGTGTAAGTAATGTGGGGGAATAAATCCAGGCAAGCAGGCATGTGGTCCTATATGAAGGTAATTTATAATTTAACAAAGGAAACAAAAGTCAAGGAACACAACAAACAAGGAACAGGAAACATGAGCAAAAACACTGTAACAAAGCACAAGGGAAACACAAGCGCTAAATACAAGGGAGAACAAAAGGAACTAACAAGTTATTATGGGAACTAACAAGGAGTGTGTATAGTCCAATGAGTGGCTATGGCAACTAATGTGTGTAACTATGACAAACAAGGCACACAGCAGATGGAGTGGAAGAGGGCCTGGAGACTGTGGTGGAGCACGTGACCAGGATGGAGCAAGCAGAGCGGGAGACCAGAGCGAAGCAAGCAGATCTGGTTGCGTGGGTGAAACAGAAGACCAGGGTGGAGCCAGAAGACCACAAAGGCGGAGCAGGCAGAGCGGAAGACCATTGCGGCGACGCAGGCAGAACTGTCACCGAAAGCAAAGAGAAAGTGTTCAGAAATGGCTTCCATGGCCATGACAGGACAGGCAGAGAGCTCAGGGATGGTTGCCACCTCCTCGGGAGGTTCTGTAGCATTCACCGCCGCCTCGGGAGAAGTGTGTACAGCCCAGACACAAAATGGTGACCACCATCACTGGAAAGGGCAGCAGACGGTGGAAGAACCGCTGAGGCCATCGGGCTTGAGAACGCTGAGGATGTCAGGATGCCAACTGCTCGCAAGGACATCAGTGGTGGGTCCGCCAAACTGCAAGCCCTTGTAGCCTCAGATGTGACGTTTATGACACTCTGAAAAACTGGTTTGGTGTCCATGGTGGCTGGAGACTCTGGCGTGGTGGCCATGTCGTGATGAGACTCTGAAGTGGTGACCATGTCATGGAGAGACTGGGGTAGCAGACCTGTGGTTACGAGACTCTGGAGTGGCAGCCACTCGGACCAACGTCAATGGAGGGTCTGCCCCACTGGACGCCCCAAGATTGGTCCAGTAGCCGAGTTGGTGCAGGCTGATAACATAAGTGGCAGCCCAAGCTCCATGTCCGCCAAAGCTTGAGGAGCATAACTTCCCCCAAAAAAATGTTTAGAGGAAGAGTCCTCCCTCACCTCCCCCACAGTGAAGGGGGAACCAAATTGCTCAAATGTCCCTTGAGGACCAACACAGGATAGTTGTGTACCTAGAGAAGTGGTTTTCAAACCTGTCCTGGAGAACCCCCAGCCCTGCACATCAGATACACCCAATTTAATTCTTGCAGTCTCTGCTAACGAGTTGATAAGTTGAATCAGGTGTGTTAGATAAGGAAAATATACAAAATGTGCAGGGCTTCCAGGACAGGTTTGAAAACGCCTGACCTAGAGGATCATTCAGACCAGCACGATAAAAGGTAATGAGAAAACTGTCTAGAAAGTGAGTGTGGTTTGCTTAGTCCAAGAAATCACGGGTATGGTCCTCGAGGGAGTGCTCCCCTGGCGCAGGAGAATAAGCTGCATACCTGCTAGATTCATTGTTCCATAATGTGTGGGAATGGGTCCAGGCAAGCAGGGATGTGGATCTAAATGCAGGTATGTTAATACTGTACCAAAGGAAACAAGAGTTGTGTTTTCCATAGTTGTGTTTGAAGAGATGTCTCTTTATTTACACAAAGTGGTACCAGTCAGATAGATAGGACAAAAAGCATATTATTTCTTGTCCACAACTGCCTACATAATTCTCAAGCTATCCAACAGAATGTTGTGGTATATGTGGTTGAAGATCCAATAGCTCTAGGAGAGAGATATATCTTTAATAATATGGTGACCATATGGCCAGTTTTTAAAACTGAACAATGTTGAAAAGAGTATTTTCTAATATTGTAGACCAGGGATGTCAAACTCAGTTCCTGGAGGGCCAAAGCCCTGCTCTAGAGTTTAGCTCCAACTCTAATTGAACACACCTGAATCAAGGTATTCATTACTAAAGGTAGGAGTGTCGGATCTAAATTCTGCAAGACTGTGAAACTCCACAATCTGAGCTTGACACCCCGGTTGTAGACGTAAATGGCAGATTTGGGCCATTGTTACTTTGTTTTACTGTTGCTTTTTATTGGGGGTTAACAAGTATTTGTCTCTTTTCGCCATAGACCTGATGGCACTGAAAGAAGAGAGTGAAGAACTGAAGGAAATGCAGGATAAAGATAAGTGTAAGAAATACAATGATTCCATAACTGGACAAACATCATTTAGTTGCTCATGTAAAAGAGCTCAAAAGACCGAAACGAGAAGTCATTTCACCTGCCAACAGTGTGGAAAGAGTTTCAATCTACAAGGAAACCTTAAAGTCCACATGAGGATTCATACCGGTGAGAAGCCATTTACCTGCCAGCAGTGTGGAAATAGTTTCAGTCAAAAAGCAAGCCTTAAAAGCCACATGAAAGTTCACACTGGAGAGAAACCTTATACATGCCCTCAATGTGGAAAGAGTTTTACACACAAACATGCTTTTAATGCCCACATGAAAATTCACACTGGAGAAAAGCCTTTCACCTGCCAACAGTGTGGAAAATGTTTCAGTCAAAAAGCAAGCCTTAAAAGCCACATGAGAGTTCACACTGGAGAGAAACCTTATGCATGCCCTCAATGTGGAAATTGTTTTCCACATAAACATACTTTTATTGCCCACATGAAAATTCACACTGGAGAAAAGCCTTTCATCTGCCAACAGTGTGGAAAATGTTTCACTCACAAAGGAAACCTCAAAAATCACATGAATGTCCACACTGGCGAGAAGCCTTACACATGCTGTCAGTGTGGAAAAAGTTTTACTCAACGAGGATGCATTAACAAGCACATGATGATCCACACTGGAGAGAAGCCTTTCACTTGCCAACAGTGTGGAAGAAGTTTCAATCAAAAAGGACACTTTAAATACCACATGAGAATTCATACCAGAGAGAAGCATTAAACCTGCATCTGGAAAAGATAAATGTAAAAAAAGCTTCACAACAAAACCAAACCTTAGGTATCACATGAACAGAAGCCATTTACATGCAATCAGTATGAAAAGAGCTTCAGACATAAAGTAACAGGCTTCACAATGGAGAGAGACCTTTCACGTGCAAAATGTTTCACACATGAAAAAAAAAAATTAAACATCATTTGCAGACTCATTCTGGAAAATTATTGCCGTTCTTCTCAGTGTTACAAGAGGTTTACAAAAAGGAGCTATTTCAGAAATGACAGTGCTAGAAGAGAGATGTGGCCAAAAGCAGGTCATTTGTAACTTTAATAAGCAGTTTTTGTGCAATGGTGGGCATTAAATGTTGACTGTAATTCTTCAAAAAGCTTCACAACAAAACCAAACCTTAGGTATCACATGAACAGAAGCCATTTACATGCTATCAGTATGAAAAGAGCTTCAGACATAAAGTAACAGGCTTCACAATGGAGAGAGACCTTTCACGTGCAAAATGTTTCACACATGAAAAAAAAAAATTAAACATCATTTGCAGACTCATTCTGGAAAATTATTGCCGTTCTTCTCAGTGTTACAAGAGGTTTACAAAAAGGAGCTATTTCAGAAATGACAGTGCTAGAAGAGAGATGTGGCCAAAAGCAGGTCATTTGTAACTTTAATAAGCAGTTTTTGTGCAATGGTGGGCATTAAATGTTGACTGTAATTCTTCAAAAATTACTACAGCTTCTCTGCAAAAAAAAAAATAAAAAAATGATAGACTATTTAATGTAGGTCTAATTAAGTCTAAGGTGTCCCCAGAATGTGTCTGCGGACACCTTAGAATGTCATTTTAGCTCAAAATAATTCATAGTAATTATTATTATTTCATGCTGTAAACACCTTTCTTGGGTGGAAGCATAAACACAGTTTTCTCATGCGTCTCATTAAATGCCAATGAGCTGCTGTTCCCTGCCCCCTTTTCAGAAGAGGGCCATGCCTTTACAACAACAAACAAAACGTCTGCATGCGTTTTAAAGCCTTGTCAGTTCATATACAAACAAAGTTATGTTAAAAACAGAAAAAACTCACGTTCAAATAGTCAGGGTTTCCACGGGGACTTAAAGGGTTAGTTCACCCAAAAATGAAAATTAGGCTGCGTTTTACTCACCCCCGAGGCATCCTAGGTGTGTATATGACTTTCTAGCTTGTGCTCACTGTTGTAAACAGAAGCAGTTCCGGGGGAATTACGTATGAGGTCGGCTTGGCGCACGCGCCGCTCAGAAGTGACGACCGTGGAAGCGCAACGGAGAGACCAAAACAACGGTCACTAATTAGAAGTACAAAACGAGGATTTGTAAAGAAGAATGTCAGAGGATTTGGATATAAGCCAAGAGGAGACTGGTTTTCCTTTGCTAAAGTAAGGAAACTGCTTCCTTTGCTCCTGTAAACAAACGTTGGTTTTCACGAGACTCACCGGCGCATGCGCAGCACTAACCTCATACCTCATGCTCCCGGAGCTGCTTCTGTGTACAACTGCTGGCTCAAGCTAGATTAAAGTGATTATTGCGTTTTGAATATGGATCTTTTTCTCACAAAAAAACGCATCGATTCGCTACAGAAGGCCTTTGTTCATCCCCCGGAGCCATGCGAGACACTCTTTTTTTTAATGGATGTGCGATTTTTATTTAAGTTCTTTTGGACTGAGGCAATGCAACACCACCCGCTGAGTGGCAATAAACAGCTTGAAAGTTCAAAGATGATTTTTTTATATAACTCCTCGACTGGATTCATCTGAAAGAAGAAAGTCGTATACACTTGGATGCCTCAGGGGTGAGTAAAACACAGCCTAATTTTCATTTTTGGGTGAACTAACCCTTTAAAAAGTTGTATAAAATTTTATGGCCAAGTGTGAGACCAAAATTTTTATTTTAGCTTCTTAGACATCCTAGCTTAGAAATTAATTAGCATTTAATACTTAGAAGCGCATTTAGGGGACACATATGTTGAACATGCATTATAATTGGATGAGATGGAAGCATCCTGGTATGATTAGGGTATAAATACTGAGTCAGACTGTTATCCGGGGTCGCACTCTGCAGCCATGACTGTAATAACTGTATGTCACCTTTTCTTGCAAGAAAATAAATCTTTAAAAGACTATTGTCTCATACCTTCATTGTAATAGAAAATTGCCACGACAATACAAGAAAGTCTTAATTATGATTTCCAGCGGTCTTAAATTTGGCGACGGAAACACAAGAATTGCGATATAGCTGTGACGATTACATTTCAAAAGGCTATGATTTTGCTGGCAGAGAATGAATTTGCATTTTCAATAAGACCGTCTGCTGTTGTTATATTTTTATGCAGCAAACATGCAGTTGTAAATGTGAACTGGTGAATCGATAAGAAGCTAATGCTAATGCATTAAAATAAATCTAAACAATTAAATTTTATTAGGTTAATATAATAATTGACTGGTAATGTTTAAATAAATGTAATTCATTTGACTGATCCCTTTTCTGATTTATAGGCTGAAATGTGAAGTTTATCATTTTATAAAACTTTTTGCTTTTGTGAAAATTTGTACACACGCTTGAGGTATTCGGCCAATCACAACACACTGGATAGCTGGCCAATCACAGCACACCTCGCTTTTCAGACCGATGAGCTTTGTATAAATCGACGCATTTCAGAAAGGCAGGGCATAGAGGAGAAACAATAATGTACAGTATGTGGAAAATAATGTGTTTTTTGAACCTTAAACCGCATAAGCACATTTCATTACACCAAATACACAAAATAATGTTCTTTTTAGCAACATCACATGACCCCTTTAAGGTTTTTGAGGAAAACATTCCAAGATTTTTCTCCATCTAGTGGACTTCAATTTGACCCAAAGGGTTGAATATCCAAATTGTAGTTTCAGTGCAGCTTCAAAGGGCTCTACACGATCCCAGCCAAGGAATAAGGGTCTTATCTAGCGAAAGATCGATCATTTTCTAAAATAAATTTGTATACTTAACCACAAATGCTTGTCTTGCACTAGCTCAACCTCATGTATTACTTAATCACATGTGCGTGACATAGACGAAAGTACCGACCCAATGTTTACAAAGCAAATGTGCAAAGAAAGTCAAATATCCCATACAAAAAGGGTAAAACAACAATGACGGGCTTTTTTGAAGTTGGAGGAGTTTTTCCACCCTACCCTATCTTTTTGAACCGAAGTACAGAGATGAATGCGTGAAGACGTACATACGCAACGCAGAGCTAGTGTAGGACGAGCATTTGATACTGAAATTTGGACCTTTAACCCGTTGGCCGTCATTGAGGTCCATTATATGGAGAAAATTATTGGAATGTTTTCCTCAAAAACCTTAAGTTCTTTGCGACTGAAGAAAGACGTGAACATCTTGGATGACATTGGGCCAAGTAAATTATCAGGAAATGTTTATTCTGGAAGTGAACTAATTCTTTAAACAAAGGTTTAATTGCCAGTTTTATAGTTTTTGAGACATGCCTTAAAGTGAGAAAGAATTAGCAACATTGGGAAGTGATTCTCAGATTACATGTAACGCCTCTTTTTAGTTGCTTAGTGGGTATACGATCTAGTTTTATGTTGGTTTTGACACTTTACATGTCTGAATATTTTGACATCTGTTGCTTTGTGCCATTAAATTGGGGTTCATTTTTATTTTGTCTTTTTTTCGCCTTAGACCCGATGCTGCTGAAAGAGGAGAGTCAAGAACTCAATGAAATGGAAGAGGAAGATCAATATAAGAATCAACGTGATTTTATAACTGGAGAAAAATCTTTTAGTTCACAGACTGAAAAGACAGGAAGTAGTAGTTATTTCACCTGCCAACAGTGTGGAAAGTGTTTTAGACAAAAGCAAGGTGTTAAAAGACACATGAGAATTCACACAGGAGAAAAGCCTTATGTCTGCCAGCAGTGTGGAAAGCATTTCAATCGAGAAGTAACTCTTAAAAGACACGTTAGAATTCACAATGGAGAGAAGCCGTACACATGCCAACAGTGTGGAAGGAGTTTCACTCAGCTTGGAAACCTTGGAGTCCACATGAGTGTTCACACTGGAGAGAAGCCTTACAAATGCCAACAGTGTGGAAAAAGTTTCAACCGGAAAGGAAACCTTCTTTCCCACATGACCGTTCACACTGGAGAGAGCCTTTTCACCTGCCAACAGTGTGGAATGAGTTTCACTCAAAAAGAAAGCTTTAACAGACACATGAGAGTTCACAATGGAGAGCAGCCTTACACATGCCAACAGTGTGGAAAGTGTTTTGTTCAACATGAAAACCTTAAAGTCCACATGAAAATTCATGGAGGGAAACCCTACACGTGCTCCGAGTGTGGGAAGAGTTTCCGTCAAAAACGACACTTTGAAGGCCACATGAGAATTCACTCTGGAGAGCAACCCTACACATGCCCTCAGTGCGGAAAGAGTTTCAATTATAAACAACACTTGGAAGACCACATAAGAACTCACACTGGAGAGAAGCCTTTCACCTGCCAACAGTGTGGAAGAAATTTCAACCGGAAAGATACCCTTAACAGGCACATGAGAGTTCACACTGGAGAGAAGCCGTTTACATGTGGTCACTGTGGAAAAAGTTTCGGACATAAAGCAGCTCTAAAGGCCCACATGAGTTTTCACTTATAAGGGAGCTCTTTTTATGTCATCAGTGTGGAATTGTGGAGAGTTTCACGGACAAGAAACATCTTGGGTATCATGTAATAACACCAGACAAACGACTTTCATGTGCCATCACTGTGGAAAGACTTGCAGAAACAAGGCAATCTTGAGGTTCACAGAAGCGCCCCCCGATATAGCGGCGGATTTGGGCCTTGTTTACACCTGGATTTAAAATGTGTTTTGGTTGATCGGATCTCAAATTAACTGTCTATTTTTTCAAGTGTGGGGAGTCATTGTGTGGGTAAATGCATGGGTTTTTCAGATATTTTGATCAATTGGATAAAACACATTCACACAATTTACATGTAAACGTGAAATGAGACAATGGAAAAAGATAAGGAGAGCAGCAGCTTTCGTTTCTGCTCTGATAGCGGCAAAACCACACCAAATGCTGTGGATGCATGTTAGAAGTGAGGATTGGCAGAGAACATTGTGCTTGGTACATTTTGCATCATTATGAATTATTACATTTTGTGGAAAGGGGGTTGTCATCTTGGCTGCTGTTCACTACATCATGTTCACCATACCCCCGGGATTTTCTTAACTGTGTTTTCCACTGATGCTGCCTTGAAGTGTGAGTTCACCCGCAAATGAAAATAGTCATTATTTACTCTTTCTCATGCCTGTCAGACTTTGTTCCGTGTTTTGTGTGTGTTTTGCTCCCCATGTGCCCTCCTTGCCCATATTTGGTTAGTTTCCTGTTCCTGTCCTGATTATGTTGATTTAATTCCAGGTGTTCCCCGTTTATTTCCATTGATCCCAGGTGTGCCTCATCATCCCCTTGTCTTGTCATGTGTTTAAATAGTGTTCACTGTTTATAGTTCAGCGTCCGTATTGCCCATGTCTACATGTGCTACATGAGTTTTCCGTGTTGCCGTGATTAAAGCTCTCTTGATTGATGTACTCCTCGTCTCCCTCTGTTCCTTGCTCCGCACTCCACTCAGTAGTGCAACCGTGACAGAATACCGGACCCAAAAAAGATGATTGCAGCTGAGGACGCACTGTGGGTTTTGCAGCAGGGTGGTCTGGGGTTGGAGCGATATGTGGAGGGTTTTCTCGAGCTCTCTGACCGTGTGAGCTGGCATGATGCCGCTCTAGGTGCGTGCTTCCTGCTAGGGTTGGATGACGAGATAATCCGCTGCGATCTTCCTCTGATCGAGCTGATTAATCTCGTGCTGTTCTTAAATGGTTCAGAAACTTCCCAAGACTTGTCATCCAACGTGCCGCGTCTCCCCAGCTCACACCACGCTGAGAACCTCCATATACCACTCCAACGGCTCCTACCGCCTGCCAAACCCCAAATTCACCGCTGTCCTCCGAAGCTCCACCCTAGTCGTCAGCCCAGTACCAAGTCAGACCCGCCGGCTGCACTGTTGTCAAGCCCGCCGGCCGCTATGAAGTCAAGCCCGCCGGTTGCCCAGTTCATCTGTTCATTCTAGCCCCAGAGCTCGCTCCAGTGTCGGCTCCAGTCCCAGAGCTAGCTCCAGTGTCGGCCCCAGAGCTCGCTCCAGCCCCTGAGTTTGCTCCAGTGCCAGTTCCTCGAAAGCGCTTCCCAGTTCCCCAATCTAGCCCAGTGAGGGCTCCAGTCCCCTGTCATGGCCCACGGAGGACCTCGGAGCCCGTAAGCGTCCCCAAGTATTTTTTTTGGAGGGGGGAGGGTCAGGCCGTAGTAGGGCTCCAGCTGTAGAGGCCGGGGGCTGGGGCTGCAGCCTCGGAGGCTGCTTTGCCATGGCATCCGAGTCTACCTGCTCCGCCATTACGACCCGAACTGCCAGATCCGCCATGGGTCCCGGAACTGGTATCGCCCTGGAGGCCTTCCGTCCATTAACCCTGTTCCTAGAGGCCTC
>NW_015506072.1:309819-310418 GCF_001515645.1 Sinocyclocheilus grahami
ATGGAAAAAGATAAGGAGAGCAGCAGCTTTCGTTTCTGCTCTGATAGCGGCAAAACCACACCAAATGCTGTGGATGCATGTTAGAAGTGAGGATTGGCAGAGAACATTGTGCTTGGTACATTTTGCATCTTTAAACCAAACTTACAACATAAGCTGCCAGAGTTTATATCCCACCTGGAAAGATGCTATAGATCAGTAGGTGGAGACGGCGGTCTTTTGTGGCTATTTTAATCAATTTTACAACATGCATGTTTACACTACGAAAGAAATCCAGTCAAATGAGTGGAAGTGGTTGAATTTAGAGATGTACTTACGATTGGAACAACGAAAGCATCTTAATGCGACATATAAACTTGATTAATATGTAAATATGTGCTGCACGTTTTCCTTTCATTAACAAAATTAATGAGGTGACAAAACAGCATTTATGAAAGCATCATAGCGATGTGGATATTGTAACAGTGTTAACTTTGTTAACTTGATTTTTTTCATGAGCTATTTTTTACTATTCACCTCTAGGGGGCACTTGTCGGTCTTATTCCCAGGTATAATGTCAGCTACACTGAACAAAATTATAAACGCAACACTTTTGTTTTTGC
>NW_015506072.1:311923-313866 GCF_001515645.1 Sinocyclocheilus grahami
ATATATATATATATATATATATATATATATGTTTGTTTGTTTTTTCCCCAACAAAGATAAAATAAATTGATCAAAAGCGCCAGTAAAGATATTTATGTTACAAAAGATTTCTATTTCAAATAAATGTTATTTTGAACTTTCTATTTATCAAAGAATCCTGAAAAATCAAATGAATCATAGTTTCCACAAAAATATTCGGCAGCACAACTTTTCAACATTGATAATAATCCGAAATATTTCTCAAGCAGCAAAACAGCATATTACAATGATTTCTGAAGATCATGTGACACTGAAGACTGGAGTAATGATGCTGAAAATTCAGCTTTGATCACAGCAATAAATTACATTGAAATGTATATTCACATAAAAAGTTATTATAAGTAAGGAATAACTGAAGACGGGCTGTTGAATTCTTAGAAAATAATGCACACCCAAGGTGATGATGCGGCCACGACGTGAAGCAGAATTCTTATTTTCTAAGAATTCAATGGCCTGGAGTCAATTATTCTGCTTATACTACAGTTACCGCACCTCAAGACATCGATCAGATGATATATGTCAAGGCATTCGTCTGGTTTTTGTCCTTAAAATGCTATTGTTCCGCTGGAACTGCTTCCGCGTTGTACAGATGTCGGAAGTGATAGAAAAGTGTTTATTACATTTGAAATATGGATATTTTTCTTACAAACACGCATGGATTCTTTACAGGAGGCCTTTATTCACCCCCGGAGCCGTGTGAGGCACTTTTTATTATGGATGCGTGCACTTTATTTAACGTCTTTTGGACTGTTGAACTGCAATGATAGAACTTAGAAGTGCCAGGACAATTTTTAATATAACTCCGACTGGATTCGTCTGAAAGAAGAAAGTCATATACACCTAGGATGGCTTGAGGGTGAGTAAATAACAGGCTAATTGTAATTTTTGGGTGAGCTAACCCTTTAAGAAACACTGTTTACATTCATGCATCCAAAGCAACTTGCAATGTAATCAGCAATTACCCCATCAAGTTCGGTCAGAAATCTTGGTTTAATCTTTGATGTAGCTGACTTTAAAAAATGTAGCTGACTTTCAAAGACCACTATGCAAAAACTGCTCGATCTTGCATGTTTGCATTGTACAACATCAGAAAGATGAGGCCCTTTCTAACGGAGCAAATTGTAAGTCGTTTTGGATAAAAGTGTCTTCTAAATGAATAAATAATGTATTCAGGGTTTCAACATTTCCATTCTCTGGTAATTGACCTTGTATAACTTCACGTCATATTCTACTAATTGAACTGCAGGAGGTGGCTCGGGCAGAACATAGCCAGGGGCTTATCGACAATGAGGCTGTCATAAAAACAATTTAATTTAAATGATTTGGAAAGGCACTTATGTATTGTCCCATTCATCCTCTCAACAAAAACATTCATCTGTGGACGGTAGGTGCTCACAGGGTCCTTTCAATGTTAAGCACCTTGCATATGTGTCTGCTGAGCTACAAATATAAAATAGTCAAGTAAACAGGGAAAAGATGAAAGGGGATGATACACACAAGAGTAGAAGTTAAAAAACAACTCAACTTACCTTATTGCTAAACTCTGTCCCGATTTGTGAAAACTCTTTTTGGTGCCTCAAACTGGTGGATTTTATTAGTAAATCTGTGACCTCTGTGGCAGATTTCGATTTTAAAGAAAAGACCTGTGGCCACTTTGTCACGTCATCAATTACAGTACCGATTGCCGTTGTCTGTCATTGTCAGTTTGCCAATGAGGTCCATCCCAACACACTCAAATGGCTGTTTAACCTAGAAATAAATAAAAAAAACGAGAGGGGTAATAAAATTGTGACTACTAATAAATTTAGCAGAGTTTTTCTGGGACAAATGTTATATATAATATCTGGAAAGTGTTACATAATCTCTGCCTAACTGAATAATGTCTGCATGCTTTAGTTTTTATA
>NW_015506072.1:313876-315366 GCF_001515645.1 Sinocyclocheilus grahami
AATCTCTGCCTAACTGAATAATGTCTGCATGCTTTAGTTTTTATATAATTATGAATTATTACATTTTGTGGAAAGGGGGTTGTCATCTTGGCTGCTGTTCACTACATCATGTTCACCATACCCCCGGGATTTTCTTAACTGTGTTTTCCACTGATGCTGCCTTGAAGTGTGAGTTCACCCGCAAATGAAAAGTCATTATTTACTCTTTCCCATGCCTGTCAGACTTTGTTCCGTGTTTTGTGTGTGTTTTGCTCCCCATGTGCCCTCCTTGCCCATATTTGGTTAGTTTCCTGTTCCTGTCCTGATTATGTTGATTTAATTCCAGGTGTTCCCCGTTTATTTCCATTGATCCCAGGTGTGCCTCATCATCCCCTTGTCTTGTCATGTGTTTAAATAGTGTTCACTGTTTATAGTTCAGCGTCCGTATTGCCCATGTCTACATGTGCTACATGAGTTTTCCGTGATTAAAGTTCTCTGGATTGATGTACTCCTCGTCTCCCTCTGTTCCTTGCTCCGCACTCCACTCAGTAGTGCAACCGTGACAGAATACCGGACCCAAAAAAGATGATTGCAGCTGAGGACGCTCTGTGGGTTTTGCAGCAGGGTGGTCTGGGGTTGGAGCGATATGTGGAGGGTTTTCTCAAGCTCTCTGACCATGTGAGCTGGCATGATGCCGCTGTAGGTGCGTGCTTCCTGCTAGGGTTGGATGACGAGATAATCCGCTGCGATCTTCCTATGTGTGATTTTCCTCTGATCGAGCTGATTAATCTCGTGCTGTTCTTAAATGGTTCAGATTTCGAAGTTGAAGAAGTAAAGAAACTTCCCAAGACTTGTCATCCAACGTGCCGCGTCTCCCCAGCTCACACCACGCTGAGAACCTCCATATACCACTCCAACGGCCCGCTACGAAGTTGGGCCCGCCGGCCGTTCCCAAGTCAGGCCCGCCAGCTGCACTGTTGTCAAGCCCGCCGGCCGCTACGAAGTCAAGCCCGCCGGTTGCCCAGCTCATCTGTTCATCCTAGCCCCAGAGCTCGCTCCAGTGTCGGCTCCAGTCCCAGAGCTAGCTCCAGTGTCGGCCCCAGAGCTCGCTCCAGCCCCTGAGTTTGCTCCAGTGCCAGTTCCTCGAAAGCGCTTCCCAGTTCCCCAATCTAGCCCAGTGAGGCCTCCAGTCCCCTGTCATGGCCCACGGAGGACCTCGGAGCCCGTAAGCGTCCCCAAGTATTTTTTTTTGGAGGGGGGGTCAGGCCATAGTAGGGCTCCAGCTGTAGAGGCCGGGGGCTGGGGCTGCAGCCTCATAGGCTGCTTTGCCATGGCGTCCGAGTCTGCCTGCTCCGCCATTATGACCCAAACTGCCAGATCCGCCATGGGTCCCGGAACTGGTACCGCCCTGGAGGCCTTCCGTCCATTAACCCTGTTCCTAGAGGCCTCCAGAGCGCCGCCCCCCCCCCCCCCCCCCCGCCGCCGCCTCCGCCTCTTGTGTCTTTATTTTT
>NW_015506072.1:315443-316260 GCF_001515645.1 Sinocyclocheilus grahami
GTGGTATTGAAGGTGGGAGAGAGCGCTGTACATTCACTCCCCCCACCTACACCCCCTGCCGGTACGAGACTCGAACCCACAACCTTTGGGTTATGAGTCCGACTCTCTAACCATTAGGCCACGACTTCCCTGACAACTGTAATCACAAATTTTACAAACAAACTGCAAACGTTTTCATGAAAGTGGAATCTATTAAATTGAACCATTGAATGCCAGATGTATAACTAAACATTAAATGTGTGTATCATTTGTGTTTGTAGTTCTAGTTGTAATTTGTGTCCTTTTATTATATCCTCCTGAGAACTCCAGCTATGGAGTTTTTGGCTCTGTAGTGGACATTATATTTGAGTGATTTCTCTGAGACCTCACATGCCACAGTTGTAAGTCTGGAGTCCTGTACAGAGCACATGCAGGGCTTTCCAGAGACACCACATGATTGGCTGTTTCACCGAGACCACTCCCTCTCCTTGGTCTTTAAAAATGGCTGACATTAATTTAGTGATAAAATTGTACATCCTTATGGAAATATGATAATATTTTGTAATTAAAATCTAAATCTGATTAATTTTCAAATTGTGTGTCATAAATCAACATCTCAGGAAAATGTTATGGGGTTTCAAATCAAAATATGACTTGATTTCATACATGTGCACTGTAGAGGACACCAGGACTTGAAGCATGTTTATTACACATTTTGGGAGACAAAAGAATTGAATAGGAAAAAAATTATGTATCAATATTCTTATGAAATATTAGATATTCTAATGAAAATCTGGCCAATTACTACTCCCATTATTACACTTCTTTTTTCAACATG
>NW_015506072.1:318128-327641 GCF_001515645.1 Sinocyclocheilus grahami
ATATCCTCCTGAGACCCAGCTATGGAGTTTTTGTCTCTGTAGTGGACATTATATTTGAGTGATTTCTCTGAGACCTCACATGCCACAGTTGTAAGTCTGGAGTCCTGTACAGAGCACATGCAGGGCTTTCCAGAGACACCACATGATTGGCTGTTTCACCGAGACCACTCCCTCTCCTTGGTCTTTAAAAATGGCTGACATTAATTTAGTGATAAAATTGTACATCCTTATGGAAATATGATAATATTTTGTAATTAAAATCTAAATCTGATTAATTTTCAAATTGTGTGTCATAAATCAACATCTCAGGAAAATGTTATGGGGTTTCAAATCAAAATATGACTTGATTTCATACATGTGCACTGTAGAGGACACCAGGACTTGAAGCATGTTTATTACACATTTTGGGAGACAAAAGAATTGAATAGGAAAAAAATTATGTATCAATATTCTTATGAAATATTAGATATTCTAATGAAAATCTGGCCAATTACTACTCCCATTGTTACACTTATTTTTTCAACATGGTGTCCCAACAGCACTTTAATATGCAAATTAGATAGTGTATAGATAACATTGTGCTTAATGGGAAAACCAGTTTATGGAATTTTTACACACTTATTTCATAAAGCAAAATGGTATATCAAATCATTTTGTTATATATTTTATAATATAGTTGAGAACCATCCTTAAACAAAGTTAGTTATAAAAAAATCCTGAAACCTAAAAATTGATTGGTGATTTAAAAAAAATTCCCATTGTTTTTGCCTTTTCATGTCTATTCTTGTCATTTTATTTTTAGAAAAACGGAGTCCTGGTGTCCTCTACAGAGGACATAGCATAACTTATGAATAAAATATAATTTTTCAAAAATGTTATTTTACCATTTTTTTCTTGTGCTCTAAACAATGTAATGACATGAAAAAATACTAAATTCACGAAGCTTTTTATTTCTGGTTCTCAGGAGGATATATGTATCAAGCTATTTAAGTCCATTAGCTCTCACTCTGACTGGCTCCCTCACTAGTGCGCTGACTACTGAACTAGGGAACTGATTGAGACACACCCAGAGATTTAGTGCATGTCTTTATGCATTTGAAAATGCAGTTTGCATTAGATTTTTTTCTGTTCATTATTTTCTTAAAAACGCAGATAAATTCAATTGTGACCCACTATTATAAAGATGGAGTTTATTAAAGAGGAGAGTGAAGACGTGAAGATTGAAGAAGCATTCAGAGACAAATATGAAGATACTGAGGAACAAACAAAGATGGAGTTTATTAAAGAGGAGAGTGAAGACCTGAAGATTGAAGTAGCATTCAGAGTCAAACATGAAGATACTGAGGAACCAACAAAGATGGAGTTTATTAAAGAGGAGAGTGAAGACGTGAAGATTGAAGAAGCATTCAGAGACAAACATGAAGATACTGAGGAACAAACAAAGATGGAGTTTATTAAAGAGGAGAGTGAAGACATGAAGATTGAAGAAACATTCAGAGTCAAACATGAAGATACTGAGGAACAAACAAAGATGGAGTTTATTAAAGAGGAGAGTGAAGACATGAAGATTGAAGAAGCATTCAGAGACAAACATGAAGATACTGAGGAACAAACAGGTTGGTTTTCATTCTCAAAGCTGAACTCACTCATTTGATCCTTATTAAAATGTTCAGCTCTACAGAATACTGAAAAATCTAGTGTTAATTTTTTCACTTATTAAAGGGAACCAATTATGCTCCTTTTTATAAGACATAATATTGGCCTTGGGTGTCCCCAAAATGTGAATTTTAAGCTCAAAATACCCCACAGATCATTTATTATAACAGCTAGAAAATTTCATTTTTGGAGAGTATCACTTTATATACAATTGAGCTGCATATTCCCGCCCCGTCTCCAAAAGAGGTCGTCGCGTTTACGTCTCTCTGCTTTGCAAACATACCTATAAACAGCCGGTAGAAGAAACATAACTGAGAGCGAGACCACCGATGTTCAGCCGTACATAAGGAAAGCCAAATGCGCTGAAAATGGGACGAAACGGCGCAATGTTACAGAACTGCGCAAACTAATGTCACAAGCGTGACACCGATCAATTAAAATACTTTAATAACATACACAAACAAATGTGGTTAAAACGCTATGCACTATAACGGTATGACATTCACAAAGGAGTCTGGAGTGAAATGATTTGCACAGACATAAACGTATTTAGGTAGATTTTTAGGCGCATTACCTTGAAAAATGAAAGTAATCCACTGCGTCCTCAGCAGCTCAGATTTTGGTAGAAAATGAAGACTCTTAGGGTGGTCACACTTGTCACGTTTGGTTCGAATAAAACGAACTGGTGCGATTGCTCTTAGTGCGGTTCGTTTGAGTAAAAGTGTGAACACGACCATCCGAACCCTGGTGCGCACCAAACAAGCGGACCGAGACCACTGAAAAGATGTTTCTCGGTCCGCTTCCAAACGAACTCTGGTGCAGTTAGAATGAAATATGAACGCAACACGGACCAAATACTTCTAAACAAACCAAAAACAGGAAGTAATGATAAGCTGCGATGCTATGCGACATGATTTGACGATGCGGTGTAACCAAAACAAAATGAGCAGAGGGCAAACGAGGAGGTAACATGCCTTTTATAAGCTCTTTGTGAGTTTGCAGGTGGTGAAAATAAAATCATACACGCAACAATGAGCGCGCTTATCCAGCAGACGGCATTAGGTGTGTTCGGCTTAGTTGAATGCCCCTTTTCCTCTTGTTTGGGGTGTTCGGTGAGTTCTGTTACGAAATATACGCCATTCAACCATACCAATCAGGTTGTGAATGTAAAACGTATCACTATGCCTTTAGGTTTGGTTTCTTTAGATTCGCTGTTATAAAAATGTAAAAATAAAATTTTTGTACAACCTATTTTTATTTTCTCTGCGATACGTTTTTACTACTGTGTTGACAGCAAAATATTAAACATTGTATCTTCACAAGATGATTAAAATAATAATAAAAATTTTTGTGCATACTACATTTTGTCATCTATCTCTTTCAGTAGTGGAAATTTAAATGTGAGGTTCTGGAAACAAGATCTAAATTTAGCAGGGACGGTCGGGTTGGGAAGAAAATTACTCCCAAGAGGACAGTGGGTGAACAAACAGTGAATATGCGGAATATAACCAGGCAGGAGCGGGACTAAAAAACAGTTTTTGGTTTTTGGATGTTTTTGAAGGAGTTATGGTTGATGTGCCTAACTGGATGGTGAAATTGTGATGAAACTATGGGTTTGCTGGAACCACAAGCAGTTCTGTCTTGGCAAGGTTGAGTTGAAGGTGATGGTCCTTCATCCAGCAAGAAATGTCTGTTAGATGAGCTGAGATGTGAGCAGCTATTGTTGGATCATCAGGATGGAATGAGAGGTAGAATTGAGTGTCATCAGCACAGTGATATGAAATTATATGTTTCTGAATGACAGAACCTAATGATGCCGTGTACACAGAGAAGAGAAGTGGTCCAGGAACTGAGCCCTGAGGCACCCCAGTAGTTACATGTTGTGACTTGGACACCTCTCCAATGGCGCTTTTCCACTGCACGGTACGGCTCCGGCACGGTCCCTTTTTTGGGGGTTTTTCTGCGTCACTGAACTTGCGACACAAACACAACAGAACCGCTAGATTTAAATCAGCACAGCCAGCGAAGGATTGAACGCAACTGTTTTGAACGAGCGCACCTTTTTTTAACAACCAAAAAGTGGTTGTTTCGTAGTCTGTTGAGGAAGTACAGACATTCCTCTCGTTGATAGCAGAGGAGCGGATCCAGTGAGAGCTTGATAGGGCGACGCAGAATGAAAAAGTTTTTCAGGAGTCGCGTCATAGGCGGTGCAACTATAACGACGTGAATAATCCCGCCCATTCTAAAGCGATACTAAACTGCAGTGGAAATGCAAACCGAGCCGTGCTGTGCCGAGCCGAGTCGTACCACGCAGTGGAAAAACGCCACAAGATACCTTGAAGGACCCATCTGAGAGGTAAGACTCAAACCACTGGCGTGCGGTTCCTGAGATGCCATTTTTCAATAGGGTTGACAGAGAATCTGGTGATTCACCATTTCAAAAGCAGCAGACAGATCCAGCAAAATAAGTATAGAAGGTTTGGAAGCTGCTCTTGCCAGTCTTAGGGCTTCAACAACTGAGAGCAAGGTTGATAGCAGAGGAGCGGATCCAGTGAGAGCTTGATAGGGCGACGCAGAATGAAAAAGTTTTTCAGGAGTCGCGTCATAGGCGGTGCAACTATAACGACGTGAATAATCCCGCCCATTCTAAAGCGATACTAAACTGCAGTGGAAATGCAAACCGAGCCGTGCTGTGCCGAGCCGAGTCGTACCACGCAGTGGAAAAACGCCACAAGATACCTTGAAGGACCCATCTGAGAGGTAAGACTCAAACCACTGGAGTGCGGTTCCTGAGATATCCTTTGCCAATAGGGTTGGTGGTTAATCGTGTCTAAAGCAGCGGACAGATCCAGCCAGATAAGTATTGAAGATTTGGAATCCACTCTTGCCAGTCTTAGGGCTTCAACAACTGAGAGCAAGGCATTCTCGGTTGAATGTCCACTTCTGAAACCAGACTGGTTGCTGTCGAGGAGGTTGTTCTGTGTGAGAAAGGCAGAGACTTGGTTGAACATAGCTCGTTCAAGTGTTTTTGCAATGAAAGGAAGAAGGGAAACCAGTTAATATTATTCATTAATTAATAATAGGCAATAACTTAGAATGTGGATGCACAAGAGCACTCTCTATTAAATCACGGGAACTTTTATTTTGGCAGAATGCAGCGCATTCACAGCACTGCGCATACTCGATTTAGTATTGCATCAGCCGTTACCTGTCTCCAGCGAGAACCAGTTGTAAGATTCTGTGGCAGACAACAGTTATATGATCATTCTTAAGTTCCTTTGAGTGTTTAAAGTTGTGTGCGTCCAGAGAGAATGTGCGTATTGTAAATTTCACTCATTCACTGTTATTCGAGCTGAGTTAGTTTCGGTTTACTGAATAGAGAATATAAGAGTGATGATATGAAATGGATGATAATGTAAAGTGTAGTAGTATTTGAGTTCACATCCAATGTGAAGTCTAGTAACTTTTATGATGTTTAAGCTGTTTATGTTTCATAATACCCTGCTTTGTTGTATTCAAAAGCTATATTGTGTTGATGTTTGGGGGAAGGCAGTAGTTTCTTAGCACTTTCTTAGTACTCATGCTCACCTCCTATATGCAAACAAAGAACATTGATTAATGCACCTCGCTACCACCTGGCTCCCCCTCTATTGCATATGCTTGTACCAATAAACTGTTGAACTCAATTTCTTCTCCGCTCTGGTGTTGTAACCCAGGGGTTCTCAAACCTGTCCTGGAGGACCCCTAGCCCTGCAGATTTTGTATGTCTCCCTTATCAGACACACCCAATTAATGTCTTGCAGTCTCTATTAACGAGCTGACAGGTTGAATCGTATGTGTTAGATAAGGGAGACATACAAAATGTGCAGGGCTAGGGGTCCTCCAGGACAGGTTTGAGAACCACTGTTCTAACCAGCACACCCGGACCAACTCCACCTCCTTAGCTCTGACTAGCACCTTACAGTCCTTAGCCCCTCAGCTGCACGGGTTTTAAAGAGACAGCACCGCTTTTAAAATGAAACCTGCTGCAGTCTGTGACATTGATGTAAATCAAAGAAAAAGAGAAATCACTCACCGCTCTGATTGACTTTTAATAAAGATGAATTTATATTCAATTAATAGTTTATGCATATACAAGGTATAGTTTGTGAAGGTTGTTTTAAGTTCACTATGTTTCAAAGCCTATTAAATGTTACAAATAATGTTTATTTATTATTATACCGCAATAATGTCTGATTAAAAGCTAAAATTGGGAGTAAAATGCATTTAATAAAGACATCAGTAGCAGTATTTGTATCAATGAGACTGGTCTTCATTAATAGTAAGCTACTTGGTACATAAATACACAATATTTGTTGTTTTACATTAATTTGGAGATTCATTGTGAAATAGTTTGTCACATTATTTTTTTTAATTGATTGACAGCACTAGTCTAAATGTTTGATGTCTGTTGCTTTGTGCCATTAAAACTGGTGTTAACTTGTATTTTTCTTATTTCACGCGCTGAAACAGCAGAGTCAAGAACTGAATGAAACGAAAGACAAAGATCAAAATGAGAAACATCATGATTTCAAAACTGAAGAAGAATCGATTAGTTGCTCACAGACTGAAAAGACTTCCTCACCAAAAGCTTAAAAAACACAAACTACAAACCTTAATTCACACCTTAGAGTTCACACTGGAGAGAGCTCTTACACCTGCCAACATTGTGGAGAAATATTCAATCGAAAAGAAAGCCTTAAAGTCCACATGAAAATTCACATTAAAAAGAAACCATTCATATGCCCTCAGTGTGGAAAGAGTTTTACACGGAAATGTCACCTTAATGCCCACATGATCATTCACTCTGGAGAGAGACCTTACACCTGTACACTGTGTGGGAAGAGTTTCACACGAAATAGAGATCTTAAGACTCACATGAGAGTTCACACTGGAGAGAAACCCTACATATGTAATCACTGTGGAAAGAGTTTTACACAAAATAGTCAACTTAATGTCCACATGAGAAGTCACACTGGAGAGAGACCTGCAAACTGTGTGAGAAGAGATTGAGATATAAAGAAAGCCTTAATTATCACATGAGGGTTCATTCAAGAGAGAACCGTTTGTAATGTCGTCATTGTGGAAAGAGTTTAAAAAATGCTAAATTAAGATTCACATGAGAGTTCACACTGGAGAGAAGCCTCACAAGTGTTTTCAGTCTGAGAAGAGTTTCAGAAGTCAAAGCAGCATGACGACATTTGAAAACTTATTCTGGGAAGAAATTTACATTTTCCTCAGAGTGACATGGTTTAGAAAAAGGGGCTATTTCTGCAATCATCTGTACGTTCATTCTGGAAGACATTCAATTGTGGTCAGAGTAATAAAACATTTTCTCCCATCACACTAACAGATGCGTGTAAAAGAAAGGCATGCAAATGTAACACTGTTTGTGTTCTTTGTTAAATAGTGTGACAAGAAAAAAATGCTGTTCGAAATCGAGGCTTCAAAGCTGAAAGTGGTCAACATTTGACTCACCTCCATGATTGCTTTTTTTTTTTACTTCACTTGACTTTAATTTGACCTCTTTAATGCTTCACCATAAGTTTTATTGTATTTTATTTTGTGCATTTGTACTCCAATGACCATACCTGACCGTCGTCTTTGCTGTAGTTTCAAATATTGTATGGTTGCAGTAGATTCCCTGTAATTTCAACTACAGAGGTGTCACTCAATTTCATGTATTGATTCCTCGGAATCAAAATATTAGTCAAAATTCGACCTTTCTGGAAAATGCAACAATGTAATTGAAAGATTATAACTAAATCGACATAAACAGAACAAAATGGCTTGTTTCCATTGAATCTAGGTGCTTTTTTAGCTTATTTAGTCAAATCAATTTCAATTTTATGACAGTGTTTTAGTATCACGTAAAAATAAGTCATAATATTTTGACAATAAAATCAAAATGACGAGAATAAAGCCATAGCCAGATGAGATTAAAGTCTTAGCAAGGCCAGTATATTCCATGAATAATGTTAATTAATGTGAAAATCCAACCACCATCTGTGGAGTCCAAACTTTCATTCTTCACATCTATTTAATTAAAAACAGCAATAAAACGTTCTAAAGGTTGAAGTAAGCACCAGCTCCTTAACTTGAGTAATATTGTTGTCTTTTCTGAGGTAAATAATATTTAAGTGATGACTACTCCTCACTTCAGAAAGCTGTTTTATTGATGGTATAATAGTTGATTGGAAATTAATCCGCTTTAAAATTCTCTCAATTTGATCACGAAATACAAATTATAAATGTTTTTTTCCTCTTTATTACAAGTTATACAACAATATAAACAAGAAGGAGCCTAAAAAGAAATGAAAAGGGGGGGTTATTGCTGCTCTCCTCTTGCCCAGAACAGAATCATAACGCCAATCGTTTTAAAAGTTGGATGTATTAAAGCTTATCTATATGTATCTATATTTAATTTAACTTAAATGCAAAGCTTAAAATTAATCGCTTCATTTAATAATTAAACGAATATATAATATGAATAATTAATATATAGTAATATAAATATAATAAATACTGTAAGTAGCCACAAAAGTCTGGCAATTTTGTCTCTAAAATTCTAACTGCTTTAAAGGGGTCATATGATGTGATTTCAATTGTTCCTTTCTCTTTGGAGTGTTACAAGCTCTTGGTGCATAAAGAAGATCTGTAAAGTTGCAAAGACTAAAGTCTCAAATCCAAAGAGATATTCTTTATAAAAGTTAAGAGTCAGCCACGCCTACCTAAAACGCTCGTTCTAACACGCCCCCACATATCTACCTCACTATGTGGGAAGATTTGCATAACGCCGCCCAAATGTTCACGCAAAGAAAGAAGGCGCAACTTTTATTCTCACTGTAGTATTGTTGCTGCCGCCGCCATGTTGTGAAGACGCTGTGTGTTTTGTTGTGAAAGTGAAACTACTTTGTTTGGTCTTCCAAAAGAGGGCACGACTAGAAATCAGTGGTTAAGTTGTATTTACAACACTGTTCCAGAACACTTCAAACCAAATATTCAGATGTGTGCAGAGCATTTTACGCAAGACGAGGACTGTTTCCTGTGAGAGTAGCCTACAATGCTGTTGTCTGTTTCTATAAAGTGGGGCAGTTCCAACTTTGCAAGGACAGTCTGGCGCTTCTGACTCACAGACTGTAAGTATGTTTTCATATTTAAAGCATTTGCCACTGACGATTCAAACGTGAGTTTTGAGCAGTGTAGAGTAGCGCTTGTTTGTCGTTTCTCCGATCACAAATGAAGACATGGTTTTACGTTCATGCAGCGCGATACGCAATGCAACGCGTAAAAAAACGTATAAGTCATTATAATCAGTAATTATGTCCCCACTGGATGCAACAAATGCCTCGTTTATAATGGGTTTTATTGTTTTTGTCTCGTTAAGCTGGGACAGGGCATCATCACAGTATGGTGAGGGGCGTAACATTTCCGTCACAC
The DNA here is from genome assembly GCF_001515645.1 of Sinocyclocheilus grahami. Taxonomy (NCBI): domain Eukaryota; kingdom Metazoa; phylum Chordata; class Actinopteri; order Cypriniformes; family Cyprinidae; genus Sinocyclocheilus; species Sinocyclocheilus grahami. The sequence goes on from NW_015506072.1 coordinate 327,264, forward strand.
GCTTGAGGTATTCGGCCAATCACAACTAAAGCATTTGCCACTGATGATTCAAACGTGAGTTTTGGGCAGTGTAGAGTAGCGCTTGTTGTTTGTCGTTTCTCTGATCACAAATGCAGACATGGTTTTACGTTCATGCAGCGCGATACGCAATGCAACGCATAAAAAACCGTATAAGTCATTATAATCAGTAATTATGTCCCCACTGGATGCAACAAATGCCTCGTTTATAATGGGTTTTATTGTTTTTGTCTCGTTAAGCTGGGACAGGGCATCATCACAGTATGGTGAGGGGCGTAACATTTCCGTCACACGCTTGAGGTATTCGGCCAATCACAGCGCACTGGGTAGCTGGCCAATCAGAGCACACCTCGCTTTTCA
>NW_015506072.1:328726-333490 GCF_001515645.1 Sinocyclocheilus grahami
TATATATATATTCAAATCAGTTGCCAGGCTACTAAAACGCCATTATACAATTTAATGTTGTAATATCTGGATAAGTCTACTGATAGGCAACTTTAAAATTTGCATTTTATATGACTAAAGTTACTGCAACTTAAAATTAATTTGAATTGATTTCCAGGTCTTTTTTTTTTTTGCCTATAAAAGGCATTTCCCCCTAACCTTATTAAATGCATGTGTCATCTTTCATATCAAATTCTTACGTTTTATTAATAATTTCACTTAATATAATAAGACTCTATAGGGCTGTTACCAATCAAATGAAATCAGCATTTAGATGCATTTACGCAGACAATTTAATGAAGCTGAAATGTAGCATGAATGCATTAACACTGCAAAATTACAACAGCATAAATAATGCTGTGAGCTTGGTGTTTTACATAGGCGGGGCATAGAGGAGAAACAATAATGTACAGTATGTGGAAAATAATGTGTTTTTTAACCTTAAACCGCATAAACACATTTCATTACACCAAATAGACAACATAATGTTCTTTTTAGCAACATCATATGACCCCTTTAATTTGGAGCTAGAGATACGGGGGACTGGCTTCATTGCATCAGATATATGTAACTTTGCTCACAGCTGATTGGTCCAGTTTGGGTTTGCGATTTCTAACCCAAAATAAAACCTGCTCCGGAGCAGGGTAGCCGTGTAGCATCACTTGCTGCCACAAGTCTCACAAAATCCTGGGGGAAACACTGCATATATACTGTATATACAGTGTGTATATATATATATATATATATATATATACACTGCAAAATTACAACAGCATAAATAATGCTGTGAGCTTGGTGTTTTACATCAGGTTTTTTTATTTACAAATATGAAAAAAAAAGTTACTTTTAAATTTGAAAGTAACCCGCCAGCAGGTGGCAGCAAGTTGACTGTCTTAATGTGTGAGTCATTGAAGCGTTCAAACGATTCGTTCAGACGGCTGATTCATTGACTCAAATTATTAATTCAAAAATGCGAATCATTCAGTATCCTAACGAAACACCGCTGACGCTGTGTGTTGCTCAGAGATGCGTGACAGTTCTGCTGCTAAGTTTGTTTGGAACTATTTTCGTTAAACAAATTGAGCAAAAATAGTCACATTGACATTATTGTAACCTACTAAAATGTATGCCCCAAGTCACTTAATATTAACTACTCGTTTGAAGTCTTGTTTAAAATCAATGTCGAATTTACAATCGTACTGATTTTGGGGGAAAACTGCACTCTCTTAGTCATGTCATGTTAATTAATTAGGCTAGGCTTTATGCAATAAATATAAAAACTAAATTTTTTACCGCAGTATGTTTCTTCTGTGTGCAGTTGTGTTCATTTGTTTCGATTTCTCCATGAGATTGTCTTACGTGAGTCTCAACTGCCGTGACCTTGTAACTATTGATTATCCATTACGAATTGTCGTTTACACCAAGTGTAATAAAATCAGAATCATTCTTGCCGAAATTTTGGTGCTTCCCTAATTCGATGTTTTAATTAGATTAGATTAGGTGTCCAGTCGAGCAAGTAAAATTCTCTTTCACTTGCCCCTTCAAAACATGCACACAGATCATCAAAAGCGTTCTCTCGCCAATTTGGGAACCACTGATCTAGACTAATGTGAACTATGAAGAGTTGTATAATTATTAACTAAACATTAACAAAAGATACTGCAACTGATGTATTGCTCATTGTTAGTTAATGGTAGATAATGCATTAATTAACATTAACTACTGAAACCTTACTGTAAAGTGTTACCAAAAAATGAAGCATGACTCTTTTGCTAATGTGTACATAGATTGGTTGACATACAGCCCTGGTGTATCAGAAAGTCTTTAGGACCAGGACTGTGAAACACTAAACAATTATTTCAAAAGTACTCATATTATTGATATGCGCTCTAAGGGTGATGAAGGAAGGAGGACCGCCATGGCTGCAGTTTTAAAGACTTGATTTGTGATCTACTGTCAGGCAATCTTTGCCATATTTTTTATTCACTGTGTAATTTCGTACGAAGTATGATTTTGTTCAAACAATGAATTTTCAGCGTGGGGAATCAAATGGCTGATGTCTGATGAGCCTGTGGTGGGCCTGCCTTGGCGGAGGGTGTCTTGTGGTAAACAGCCAAAACACCCAATGAAGCCAAGGTGCGCAACTGAAGATGTGTCGTATAGGAGGAAACATCACTAAGTGGTCACCAATGAAACCAATGGGTTGATGCTTCAAAACCCACCCAATGACTGAATAATTTGGGATTGCAACATTTAGTCCTATTACGTAAGTTAAGTTCAATGTGAATATATTGTAAAATGTATTCCTGTGCTCGAAAGCTACATTTTCAGCTTCAATATTCCAGTCTCAAGTGTCACATAATTAGTGTTTTTCACACTTCCGGTTACAAAATGGTCGAGTCCAAGAATAAGTGTTGCTGTAGCGTCCCCCAGTGCAGCAATTCTAAGCAAAACAATCATATTTAAGTTTTCTCGGTTTTCGTTTAAATTACCAAAACAAAAAAAAATGGGATGAAGAGTCTACTTTCATGATTCGGAGAGGGAGCACATATGTCGGAACTTCCAGGAAGTTTGCAGCTAAATGTTGGTGCCATTCCAAGTCGTTTCCCATTGAACAATTTCTGTGTGACTCCTCGGGCCATAACAACATAATATAAAGAAAAAATGTTCTTTAAATTTTTGAAAATCATCGATTTCTTGTCCGAATGAATCAGTGTTCATTCTGTTACCAAGGTAGAGTGACAGTGTTGACAGTATGTAACAGAATTGACATTCATACAGTGCTCGAATTGAATCAAGTCTTATAGGGGGTCCCTACCATAAAACATTTTTTTTGGTGGGGGTGGGGGTTAGTCTTGCAATATACAATTTATACAAAATACACAATATATTTGATCATAATATGCATAACTATATACTATTTATTTAAAAAAGGCTTACATAAAAGAACAGGCTTTTGTGTTGATAAATAATAATCAGTCCAACGTTGCATAACAAAGAGAGATAAGCTACTATTCTTATTTTGAATGGCTTACTCCAAGTAATACTGGATTTAGAGGGTGACAAAGCAGCAGACCCAAAAGGGCAACTATGGCAAATATACCAGGGGACTACATACAAGGCACTTAAAGATCCGTAAAAGCATGTGACATCAAAATACATTGAAATTACCTAAAAAACTGAAAATATTCAGATGGCTTTTCAGGCTGGCTTTCAGACTCACTGAATGGTATTCAGATTCAGCAGTGGCACAGGAATAATTATTTCATAATGTCTCGGAAAGCAGTGATAAAGGAGCAGTCAGTAACTTCAAATGGACCTGTTAAAGGACCTTTTTATTACTTAAACAGTAGCAAAAGGATGGGAAAATGCTATCAGGCTGTAATGATACTATAGAGATGAGATTAGGTATTATTCAAAGAGTGCAAGACAACAGGGCAAACTGGATATAGTCTTTATAATAGTTCATAAGTTTAACATAGGCATGTCCAGGAGATTCTCAAAAGTCAACTCATTTATTCATAACAGCTCTCAAGTAATTTCAGGAACCAGTGGGTGAAGACATAAACCAAAACTCAAGACAGGTAAGTATTCACTGGCTAGTGTCAACATCTCATTGGATTAGAACAGAACTCAAGACAGGTAAGTATTCACTGGGTAATATAATCTTCCACCGAAGCATTCTGCATTTGTGTGGCAAGTGCTGGAAAGTCCTGCCAAACAGCTCTGACAGTGCTGAAACTGCTGGCAATCCAGCGAATGGAGAAAATTTGCCCAATCTTCAGCAGTGAGATGTTAACATGAGTGGCAGCATCATGGAGCAGTCTGGCATTTTTTTGGAGATTGGTGGTAAAACGTATACAACTTTGAAATGAAGATCTCAAAGTGGTTACATCCAGTTACAGACTTGCATGCATCGTGCACTGCCAACTCTAGCTTGTGTGCAAGACGATGAATACTCTTCAATGAAGGGAAGTCTTTTCTCAACTTTGCAATCAGTCCACTCTCTCTTCCTGTCATGCCTGATGCTCCATCTGTGGCAATGCTGATCAGGTGTGATTTTAAATATTAATTGTCCAAACCTGCTGTCAAAAGTGTGTTCTTAAGAGCTTGATACAATGCCTCTGCTGTGGTTCCCTTATCTAGCTCTACAAGAGCAAGGAAAATGTTTTCTATGTCCTCTCTGCCCGTTACATCTGCTCTCAAGCAGGGCCGTTTCTAGCCAATTTGACGCCCTAGGCGAAATCCCTATATTGCCCCCCCAATTATATATATATATATATATATAAAATTATTTTCAGACACCAGTTGCAATTTCTGATGTCGCCATTAATTAGAGATGCACCGAACTTTCGGCTGCCGAAAATGAGTTCACCGCTCAGGATTCACTGTCACGTGGTGTGACGCTCTGCGTATTATCTGCTCTATGCGTGCGCTCCGCTCAGTCGCTCCACTCGTATACCGTTCATGCTCATCAGAACAGCAAAGTCCACTCAAACATTGAGCCGACAGGAAACATGGATGTAGTGCAGTATTGTTTCTGTCTGCAGTAGCCCTACTGTGTTGTATCATGATGTGGTTTATGAGCAACTCTGGTAACGCTGGCCTCTCATTCATTGATCTGCTAACCGCTATGATATGCTCACGTGTTCTGATAATAATAGCTTTCTACGACTAAACATTATTTGGATAATTGGTAAAAAAAAAATAAATATCTAAACCCTA
>NW_015506072.1:333731-367940 GCF_001515645.1 Sinocyclocheilus grahami
AATATTAAAAATATCTGTATGACATTATATTCTGCCATTCTTCCCTGTTGTACCGAATATCTACACTTTTCAAATTATCACATCGAAGTTAGAAATTCAAATATTGTGACAAAATTAATTTTGTAGGGTGCCACAAGTTTGTTTAAATTTCCAAAGGGTGCCGCGACTATAAAAAGGTTGGGAAACACTGCTCTAGACAATGCAACATTTTGGTTTCAATATTTTTTTTAATAAATATACATAAGAAGAAATATACACTACTGTTCAAAAGTTTAGATCAGTAAGATTTATTTATGTTTTTAAAATAAGTCTCTTCTTCTGCTCAAAGCTGCATTGATTTGAATATATATATATATATATTCTCCTGTTTTTGAGTAAAAACAGTAATATTGTGAGAATGTGAAACAGCTTTTTTCTATTTTCACATGATCCTTCAGAAATCATTCTAATATGCTGATTTGCTGCTCAAACATTTCTGCGAGTCACGATCCGATCCCAGAATGATTCTTGATCTACTTTTTCCTCCTTTATTAATCAATTAGTTTACCGACTTGAGAATCTAAAAATCTAACATTTACATATCCTTACATAAGTAATTAAGTACTTTTTAAAATAATTACAGATTGAAAAAAATAATTAAAACAGTTGTATGTTAAGAATTTTAAACTAATATAACTTCAAAACACACAAGCAAGTAGCAAATAATAAAGAGGAGCATAGAAACATATTACAAACAAACAGAGTGCTTTCAGTATTTAAGATTATCTGAACGTTTTCCATTCAAGAACTGTGAGTGCTTTTTCTTCATCTTTACTGTTGTTTTTTACTGTGACGTCATAGACAGCGGGAGATCTGCATTCACGCACAGATCTCTTTTGAAATATAAGAAGTAATGTGGTTTGTCCTGTCTGTTTAAACCACTTACACGGAATCGCGCACAGCACGCCTCAGCATTTGTACCTGAAAGCAGCCTTCTGTTAGTGAGGTTCATATTTTAAATATATAATCCACTGCATTTCAAACCACATAAATGATGACTTCGTAGAGGAAAATACCGACAGGCGAGACCGCACACTTCAAGTGTAACATCAAACAAAGCGCACATCCGGTGCAATGAAGCCTGCGAATGTCCTTGCAATTCGCTTCAACCTTTCCGAACTTTATGAACGATTCATTTACGGAAGGTTCGAGTGGTGTTTGTGTGTGAGGAATTGGAAGCAAGCAGAATAGGGGTGTTTCTAAAGCAAACTCGGCGTCATCGTGCATCTGGTTAAAAGCTAAGCTCAGAATCGATCCAGAATCGTTGGAGAGAGAATCGCGATGCATCGATGGATCGATTTTTTCTCCCACCCCTAGTTTTGAACGAGATCACCTTTTTTTAACAACCAAAAAGGGGCTGTTTCGTTGTCTGTTGAGGACGTATAGACGTTCCTCTCGTTGATAGCATAGGAGCGGATCCAGCAAGAGCTTGATGGGACGACGCGGAATAAAACAATAAAAACGTTTTTTAGGAGTCGTGGTAGTAGAGGCGGCGCAACTATAACGACATGTGAATAATCCCGCCCACTCTAAAGCGGTACTAGACTGCAAACCGAGCCGTGCCGTGCCGAGTTGTACCATGCAGTAGAAAAGCGCCATTAGTGCCTCAGATTTGAGGTTCTGATCAGGTTTCTTCTTTCTGTTAAAATCTGCCGTTTTTGAGAAAATTCTTTCGGAAGGGACTGATGTTGCTACAATGCACAGTCTCCCTGTCATCAGCTTTACAAGTCGTGGGTAAACTGAAGCCTTGGTCTCCCACCAGCTCAGTGGGTCTGCAGCTCTTTGGACAAGGGGCTCCTCAAGATAGGATCTTTCTTCCAATATATCAGGATTTCTTCTTGCAATGGCTCCTGTGGCTCTTTTAACAAACAACTTTCAAACAGCAGATGTTTGTGGCTCCACTTCTAGTGTCCCTGCTCCTTCTTTTCCCTCCTGGTCTTCTGGTGATAGAGGTGGTATAGTGCTGCATCTTGCTGCTGCTGTTGTTACTCTTTGAAGTGCCTCATCAACAGCTCTGTTGTCATTAAATGCCAAATTTTTGAACCTCGGGTCCAGTACAGTGGTTTCTGAAAGAACAGCATTGTATTCCATTCTGTGGAACTTTCTTTCCATTGACACACAAATGGCAGTAACCAGTTCTCCCACGTTCCCTGTGGTTACTGTGACTCCTGTCTGGTGGTAGCTAGAAATAATGATAATAAAAAATAACAGTAACTCTGTAAATAATGTTTTATTTAAATGTATTTTATATAGACTTTGGCAGTAATTGTAAACAAGTATACATTGGACATTCACCTCTATTATGCATCTCTAATATAGTATTAAATAATAATAATGAATTAAAAAACAATGCTCCATGTTGCCTTTCTGCACTGATCTCCACAGAGACTTGCTTAAAGGGTTCACCTATTTAATCACTGTTAATTTATGAAACTTATATTTGTATTCTACAAAATTATTCCAAATAATAAATGTTTACTTTCTTACAAATGCACATCAATTAAGACGGAAAGATAAATGGCATTTAAATATTAAAACTCAATCTCTTTTGTTTTAGGTGTGTGTGAATGCAGATGTAAAATCATGGTAGGTGAGTCTGTCACCTTTTGTCTTTATTGTCTCTTGCTGCTTCTGCCCCGTTACTTTAATTGATGGTCATTGTTCGTGCTATCAGTACCTGGGTTAAGTGTGAATGTGATGTCTGTAGGTGTGACCTTCCCTGATCTCTGTGATAATGAGAGTTATAGTTATGCTGATTGGATTAGAGTTGGTGAAAATCTGGGCAAATTCCTGTAACTGCTTGCATCCTTTATATACTTAATCTTCTGATGACAGCCTCCTGAAATCAGTATAAACTACAGTGATTCTCTGCTTTAGTCAGTCTTGATGACTGCAGCGTGACACACAGTAGCATCTCAATCAAGAACCTGATGAAGAGTCACTCCGTCTCTGATCTTCACTTCTGAGTTTCCTACAGCCGTAACTGGATATTACAGGTAGTTTGTCTCAAAACTATAACTTCACTTATATAATCTAATTTATGTGTACTTTTAATACCCTGTGAAGGATACTTCTACAGTTTAAGTGTTTCTAATAAACTGCTTAAAGCATCTTATATTTAGAAACTGAGCATCATTCACTCCTAACAATGTTAGATGAGGAGTAACACCTGAGTATGTTGTCATATTTTTACTGCTTGATGAAACCCAACATGTACAGCTTTAATCAGTTAACCTTATTTCTTTCTTCTGAAATAAAAAATGCTCATATAAAGATACTTGACTTAATTCTTAACTAAAAATATCACAAATGCTCTGTAGTGAATTTAGAGCACTTCACACTTTACAGCGGGTAAAATAAGTATTGAACACGTCACCATTTTTCTCAGTAAATATATTTCTAAAGGTGCTGTTGACATAAAATTTTCACCAGATGTCGGTAACAACCCAAGTGATCCATACATGCAAAGAAAACAAAACAAATAAGTTCAGAAATGTAGGTTCTGTGTAATAAAATTGAATGATCCAGGGGAAAAGTATTGAACTACTAAAATGTATTCAATACTTTATACAAAAGCCTTTGTTGGTAATGACAACTTCAAGACGCCTCCTGTATAGAGAAACTAGTCGCATGCATTGCTCAGGTGTGATTTTGGCCCATTCTTCCACAGAGTCTTCAAATATTGAAGGTTTTGTGGGCCTCTTCTATGAACTCTGATCTTTAATTCTTATTTTCTATTGGATTCAAGTCAGGTGATTGGCTGGGCCATTCTAGCAGCTTTAATTATTTCTTTTGCTGAAACCAGTTGAGAGTTTATTTGGCTGTGTTTGGGATCATTGTCTTGCTGAAATTGGTACTGTAGGTGTTGGGACTAAACCAGCTAATATTATTTTCCACTGACTAGTGGCAGGATTGCTTTCTAATTACTGATAGACTTCAGCTGCCGTTTTGCACCTCCCTTTCTTCATGAGTTCAATCATTTCTGAAATTATTTGTTTTGTTTTCTTTGCATGTATGGATCACTTGGGTTGTTACCGACATCTGGTGAAAATTTAATGTCAACCGCACCTTTAGAAATATATTTACTGAGAAAAATGGTGACGTGTTCAATACTTATTTTACCCGCTGTTATTGATCACTTTAAGAATCTGTGATTAATCTCTTACAGATCCACGTGACACACTATTATAAAGATGGCGTTCATTAAAGAGGAGAGTGAAGACGTGAAGATTGAAGAAACATTCAGAGTCAAACATGAAGATACTGAGGAACAAACAAAGATGGAGTTTATTAAAGAGCAGAGTGAAGACATGAAGATTGAAGAAACATTCAGAGTCAAACATGAAGATACTGAGGAACAAACAGGTTGGGAGTTTATTAAAGAGCAGAGTGAAAGATGGAGTTTATTAAAGAGCAGAGTGAAGACATGAAGATTGAAGAAGCATTCAGAGACAAACATGAAGATACTGAGGAACAAACAGGTTGGTTTTCATTCTCAAAGCTGAACTCACTCATCTGATCATTATTAAAATGTTCAGCTCAACAGAAATTAATGATATTTTTGAAGAATGTCATGAGTGTTGTAGTTAAAGTGGTTTTATTTGACATGGAGCGGGTCGCTTCATGTGGACAGACATGTTGAGAGCACATGACTCATTACCTCGAAAATGAGCATTGAAGATTATACAATAAACTTTGCTCTTTTTATCATCATCATCACTTCAAATAAAGGGAAGAGGTTTTAAGATTACATTTAACACCTCCTTTAGTAGCTTAGTGTGTATAAGAGCTACATGTTGTTGGTTTTGATGTTTGTTCTTTGTGCCATTATAAATTGTATTAATCTGGATTTGTCTTTTTTGCATTAGACCTGATGACACTGAAAGAGGAGAGTCAAGAAATCAATGAAAATGAAGATACTATTCAGCATGAGAAATATGATTTCATGACTGGAAAAAAATCATTTAGTTTCTCGCATACTGAAAAGACTTCACAAAAAAGAGCTCAAAAGACAGCAAAGAGAAGTTATTTTACCTGCCAACAGTGTGGGAAAAGTTTTAATAGAAAGGGAAACCTTGAAGTCCACATGAGAGTTCACACTGGAGAGAAACCTTTCACCTGCCAACAGTGTGGGAAGAGTTTCATTCAAAAAGCAAGCCTTAATTACCACATGAGAATTCATACTGGAATGAAACCCTTTGTCTGCCAACAGTGTGGAAAGAGATTTACTAAAAACGGAAACCTTAAAGTTCACATGAGAGTTCACACCGGAGAGAAACCTTTCACCTGCAAACTGTGTGGAAAGAACTTCCTTCAAAAATCAAACCTTAAAATCCACATGAGAATTCACAGTGGAGAGAAACCTTACACATGCTCTCAATGTGGAAAAAGTTTTACGCATAAACAACACCTCGATGGTCACATAAGAATTCACACTGGAGAGAAACCTTTTACCTGCCAACAATGTGGAAAGAGTTTCACTGAAAAAGGAAACCTTAGGAAACATATGAAGATTCACACTGGATAGAAGCCCTTTACAGGTGATCAGAGTTTCGGACGTAAAGTAGCCCTTTAACGTGTGCAATTACACCAGTGTGATTGTTCAGTGTGTCACGTGATTAACTGCTAAATTCAAATATGCTTTCGTGCTTTGGCTGGTGCTGAGCCAGAGATGGATGTGCTCAGCACTTGTCATATCCCATATGAACATTAACCATGGTTCTAACTATGGTTCCTCTATAGTAATATTGCAGTAATGGTAATAGAGTAAAACTGTAGTAACCATGAATGTAGTAACCACAGCTCAACTAAAGTGTCACAGCCATCAGCTGGTGTGCCTATGACAGCCACCAGAGGGCACTCCGCCGGATCATTGTTTGGGGCTGGGAGTAGGGGCCCTGGCTCAGACGTTTTGGACCAAGGCGGTGGGGCTGGAACTTTGCAATACTGAGCTAAATAACATCTTCAATGGATGCCTTGATAGTCCTTGCCTGAGATGGAGGGACTTAAGACTAAATTTTTGAGGCTTCTTTGACTATCTCAGTTACCGCAGTCTAATAGTAACATCAGGTAAGTCTGCCTTATCCAGGGGCTCTGCCATGAGCACAGAGTCCGCCACAACATCTCCAGAGGACAGCGAGGCTTCATTGTCTCTGTCTCACAAGTGAAGGTCGAGAAGGAGAAGGGCAGCTAAGTCCACTCCTGTTGTCCCAGAGTCCGCTCATGAGAAGCCCTTTCACAAAATGACTGCCACGCCAGAGCCCCCAGCCATTAAGGCCGCCAACTCCAGCTGTTATGGATGTCAGGCCACAGTCTTCATCCATCACGGATGCCACTACTGTGTTCCCGGTCATCGTGAACCTTGCACTTGAAGACTCTCGGGTGTTTAAACAACACTTGGGGCTGATCTCTAGTTCGGCAGATCCACCGCTGATTTTGGTCAGAGCAGCTGGTATCTCAAGGGCCTCAGCATTCGTTGTCAGAGTCTGTTCCATTCCATGAGTTCACTCAGGAATTTGCTCCAGCCCAGGAGTCTTCGGAGTCAACTCAAGTACCTGCTTCAGTCCAGAAACCCTCAGAGTTCGCTCCAGTCCAGCAGTCCTCAGAATCCACTACAGAGCCCGCTCCAGTCCAGAAATCTTCTCTGGAGCCCGTTTGCGCCAGTTTATGAGTTCACTTCAGAGCCCGCTCAAGTTTACGAGTTTATTCCAGAACTCGCTCCCATCTATGAGTTCACTTCAGAGCCTGCTCAAGTCTATGAGTTCATTCCAGAGTTCGCTCCCATCTATGAACCTGCTCCAGAGTCTACTCAAGCCTACGAGTTCACTCCAGTTTATGAGTCCGCTCCAGAGCATGCTCTAGTCTGTGAGTTAATTCCAGAGCTTACCACAGAGCTTGCTCCATCTCACAAGTCCACACACCAGAGCTCACCTCAGTTTATGAGTTTGATCCAAAGCCCTTTCCGATCTATGAGTGTGGTCCTGAACTCGCCTCAGTTTGTGAACCTGACCTAGAGTTGGGTTCTAAACCTCCAGAGGTGGTGGCTTCTGCTGCTGAACTTCCTGAGGCAGCGGCATCCGCTTCAGGTTCTCTTAAGGTGGTGGCATCCACTTTTGAACTCTCTGTTGGTCCTGTAATGGCAAAGGAGGCTGTTTATGAATCCTCTGCTTGTCTAGTCATGGACAAGGAGGTCATTTCTCAATCCCTTGTCTGTTCGAGTGAGGCTACGGAGATTCTCTCTGAACTGTTACCCTGTCCTGTCAGAGCCAAGAAGACCTTTGCTGAACTGTCTGCCTGTCCTGTTACAGCCGTAAAGGCTGTTGCTAACCTCTTTGTGCTCTTCATTGCAGTCCTGCCTGATCTGCCAGGGGGTCATCTGCCTCATCAGCTCCACTGAAGTGGTCTTCACCACCATGGGGATCTTTAGTCCCGATGGGCTTGCTGTGGTGGTCATCCCAACCACCCTGACCTCCTGTTCTGCCAGCTCCACCCTGGTTCCCTGGTCTGCCTTTGGCTCTAGGCTGTCTTCCATTACACGGGCCTCGCCCGCTTGATGTGACTTGATGGAGCGCAGGAGATGCAGATAACTTGATCTTGACCCTTAAGAAATTAATGCTTGACCCTTTAATTAATGCTGTCATATAACAAATCTGCTTCAAAGATAAAATTAAATGAATTGCTAATTACAACATTGAAATAAAAATGTAAAGCCTGTACAAATACTAGAAATCGTGTATATAAATAATTGGGAAGCATGCAAAATTAGTGTTGGGCAATGATTAACTGCGATTACTCGCATCCAAAATAAAAGTTTTTGTTTATATAATATAGGCAAGTGTACTGTGTATATTTATTATGTATATATAAAGACACACACATACAGTATATATTTTGAAAAGACTATATGTATGTTTATATTCAAAAAATTATATTACATTTATAAATATATAAACAACATACTGTTTTAAATATATACATGCATGTGTGTATTAATTATACATAATAAATATACACGGTACACAGTAGTCTTACACAACTTATATTTTAATCAAATCCGCAAATTTGTTTGAAGAACCAAATTAGCTAGAGATCAGTTATCAGGATTAGAAGATCATGTATATATGTCTTGTGGTATGTCTTTGTTGCTGCAGTATTTTTTTCTGTTACTCTGATTTTGTTGGTTTTGTTTTGTGGATTACCTTGTGCAATGTTTTCTGCATTTTGCCTCGATGTGGATTACTGTAACTGGATCTTCTTAGAGTGTTCTGTGACAGTACAGTAGGTTGTATTACATTTAAAAGTTGTGCAATGAACGTCTACAAAATAAAAATAGTACAAGTCACTATTCTATGATACAGACTTTATTAATGTGGGAAAAAGTGGTACTAATGATATAGTAATAGTGTGCTTGATTGTATTATTTAAAGACACCATAAACATGTAGTTAAGTATATCATATAAAGCAAATGTTAACATAATTACATTTGAAATTAATTATTTAATTTATAAAAAATATGTGGGCTATATATTATAAATACATTTTGTATATATTATTCTTATATTTTAAATAATAAGTATATTTTCTATGTACGATGAGTATGTGTAGTACAATGATTTTTAATTGTACTACAATTGGTAACTAAATACTTTTTTTTTACAGATAAATTATGTTAAAAGCACATTTTAGTTCACATTCATAGTGTCCCGAAATAGCACAGTTGAGTACACTTAGATGTTCTTAAGATTATCTTAGAAAGTACTAAAGGATCATTTTTAGTATATTAAGTACAAAATTAGTGCATGAAAATATAGCACTTTAAGTACATTATGAAAGTGTACTGTGTACTGAAATAAAGTATTTTACTGCACTTTTTCATCTGGGAGTTGAGGTTAAATATGTTAGGGGGAAAAAAAACTCCCTTTTGCACTTTGGTGCTGCATCACTCTGTCTGTCTTTTTTTTTTGTTTTGTTTTTTTTAACTTATTTGACAGGGAAAATGCATGGTGATAACATTAGTTTTTCAGATTATACCAATATTGCTCATTTACATCCACAGTCCCCAGGCCTAGGCAGGTACACACAAAGACAGACACTCAATCACACATACAACACAAAATAAAAGACATATATGCCAAACACATTTACATTTTTTAAGTATAATGTTTACACAACTAATTCATCATAAACCACTTTTTTAAGATGATATTTAAAACTATGATAAATAGATAATTGTCTTATTGAACGCAGTAATCTATTCAAATATTTACTCCCTATTTCAGCCGATACTGTCCAAAAGATATTCGCCTATACAGCCCCTCGCAAACACCTTTAATGATTGACCTACTATCAACACCACAAACTAACCTGTTTCACAAATTCTTTTAACAGTAGCCAAGTTTCCATCCAGTTTTTGCGCTGTTTTGTTATCGACATAGAAAATATTGCTTTAAAAAAAATTTGCGAAATTTGCTGTGTTCAGCCTGTTTCCATCCAAACTGGCCTTTTACCGATAAAATGGTGTGCGTGATGGCGTCATCCCTAAAAAAACGAATTGTCGAAGTTTTCGTGTATCGCAAAAACATTTTTTTGCCCTTGAGCTGTTTCCATACATAATTTCACCTATTGCACAAATTATACAGGCTAGTAGCCTGTTCTTCATCCATTTGAAACAAAAAACTTGATTATATAGCCAATTATTAAATTGTATAGGCCAGCATAAAATAATTTTTATTAACAAGTTTCATGAGTTTTTTTTTGTACTTTGTTCTAGACTATTTAGATACTTGATCGTCAAGAAATATTCATAAGCAGGTGCAGTTGTATTATTATTATTATTATTTTTCTGATTAACTTGTTCATTTCGGTTATTTGATTTCTCCTAACGGTCGTTAAGCTATTATTAACTGTTAACCGACAAGATTATGTTAAATTACAATTAAATTAAATTAAATTTCAATTGATACGTGGCTGTGACCCATTAAAAATACCTAATTTTGTTTTCCAGGGATTAATCTTATACACGCAAAAGGCAGCATAAACAGAATGTGAGGATTCACATGGTCATGTCACGCACCTGCAGCGCTTCTGCGAACGGAGAAAAACATGATAAAGCTATATATAAAAGAAATAAATAGGCCTATATGCGAAATATATTTTTCTAAATAATTAATAAATTAACAAAGCGAAAGAAAACAAAACTGTGCAACAATTAGCAGCCTAAATGCAGAATTTCGGCTCATTTTTGTGATGCGCTCTTGAGAATGTGGCATCCTGATTGTTTCCTTTATTTTACAAAAGCACAATGTTTGTTTTTATTTTGGATGCACACAAATAAAATACATATTTTGAATAGTTTCGACCAATGTCTTATTCTTATATGACATAATTACATTTGAAATTAATTATTTAATTTATAAAAAATATGTGGGCTATATATTATAAATACATTTTGTATATATTATTCTTATATTTTAAATAATAAGTATATTTTCTATGTACGATGAGTATGTGTAGTACAATGATTTTTAATTGTACTACAATTGGTAACTAAATACTTTTTTTTTACAGATAAATTATGTTAAAAGCACATTTTAGTTCACATTCATAGTGTCCCGAAATAGCACAGTTGAGTACACTTAGATGTTCTTAAGATTATCTTAGAAAGTACTAAAGGATCATTTTTAGTATATTAAGTACAAAATTAGTGCATGAAAATATAGCACTTTAAGTACATTATGAAAGTGTACTGTGTACTGAAATAAAGTATTTTACTGCACTTTTTCATCTGGGAGTTGAGGTTAAATATGTTAGGGGGAAAAAAAACTCCCTTTTGCACTTTGGTGCTGCATCACTCTGTCTGTCTTTTTTTTTTGTTTTGTTTTTTTTTAACTTATTTGACAGGGAAAATGCATGGTGATAACATTAGTTTTTCAGATTATACCAATATTGCTCATTTACATCCACAGACCCCAGGCCTAGGCAGGTACACACAAAGACAGACACTCAATCACACATACAACACAAAATAAAAGACATATATGCCAAACACATTTACATTTTTTAAGTATAATGTTTACACAACTAATTCATCATAAACCACTTTTTTAAGATGATATTTAAAACTATGATAAATAGATAATTGTCTTATTGAACGCAGTAATCTATTCAAATATTTACTCCCTATTTCAGCCGATACTGTCCAAAAGATATTCGCCTATACAGCCCCTCGCAAACACCTTTAATGATTGACCTACTATCAACACCACAAACTAACCTGTTTCACAAATTCTTTTAACAGTAGCCAAGTTTCCATCCAGTTTTTGCGCTGTTTTGTTATCGACATAGAAAATATTGCTTTAAAAAAAATTTGCGAAATTTGCTGTGTTCAGCCTGTTTCCATCCAAACTGGCCTTTTACCGATAAAATGGTGTGCGTGATGGCGTCATCCCTAAAAAAACGAATTGTCGAAGTTTTCGTGTATCGCAAAAACATTTTTTTGCCCTTGAGCTGTTTCCATACATAATTTCACCTATTGCACAAATTATACAGGCTAGTAGCCTGTTCTTCATCCATTTGAAACAAAAAAACTTGATTATATAGCCTATTATTAAATTGTATAGGCCAGCATAAAATAATTTTTATTAACAAGTTTCATGAGTTTTTTTTTGTACTTTGTTCTAGACTATTTAGATACTTGATCGTCAAGAAATATTCATAAGCAGGTGCAGTTGTATTATTATTATTATTATTTTTCTGATTAACTTGTTCATTTCGGTTATTTGATTTCTCCTAACGGTCGTTAAGCTATTATTAACTGTTAACCGACAAGATTATGTTAAATTACAATTAAATTAAATTAAATTTCAATTGATACGTGGCTGTGACCCATTAAAAATACCTAATTTTGTTTTCCAGGGATTAATCTTATACACGCAAAAGGCAGCATAAACAGAATGTGAGGATTCACATGGTCATGTCACGCACCTGCAGCGCTTCTGCGAACGGAGAAAAACATGATAAAGCTATATATAAAAGAAATAAATAGGCCTATATGCGAAATATATTTTTCTAAATAATTAATAAATTAACAAAGCGAAAGAAAACAAAACTGTGCAACAATTAGCAGCCTAAATGCAGAATTTCGGCTCATTTTTGTGATGCGCTCTTGAGAATGCGGCATCCTGATTGTTTCCTTTATTTTACAAAAGCACAATGTTTGTTTTTATTGTGGCTGTACACATATAAGAAATATTTAGAATAGTTTTTAATAATGTCTAACTCTTATATGACCACAAATGAACTAGTATTGTAAGTTGTTTCCACTTTTATGAGGAGAAAAAAAATCAAGTGATCGTGCCGGCGCCTCACGCGCGCAGTTAAGCATTACTAACTCGACAACTTACATCTTCAGAACAAAATTAATACATTTGAACTTGCAACGTATTAAAGCAACATTAAATTAAGATATGTATGTTTGAGAGGTAACTCATCTTTTTCTAACCATGCATAAAATAATTTTAGAAACAATAATATGAATATGATTTAATGCGCTTTTGAACAGAGAAACGGTGCTTTAACGTGCAACACCACGAACACGGACGCTGCCTATAGGCTAATTCTGTCATGTAAATTAAATTAAATTTCAATTGATACGTGGCTGTGACCCATTAAAAATACCTAATTTTGTTTTCCAGGGATTAATCTTATACACGCAAAAGGCAGCATAAACAGAATGTGAGGATTCACATGGTCATGTCACGCACCTGCAGCGCTTCTGCGAACGGAGAAAAACATGATAAAGCTATATATAAAAGAAATAAATAGGCCTATATGCGAAATATATTTTTCTAAATAATTAATAAATTAACAAAGCGAAAGAAAACAAAACTGTGCAACAATTAGCAGCCTAAATGCAGAATTTCGGCTCATTTTTGTGATGCGCTCTTGAGAATGTGGCATCCTGATTGTTTCCTTTATTTTACAAAAGCACAATGTTTGTTTTTATTGTGGCTGTACACATATAAGAAATATTTAGAATAGTTTTGAATAATGTCTTACTCTTATATGACCACAAATGAACTAGTATTGTAAGTTGTTTCCACTTTTATGAGGAGAAAAAAAAATCAAGTGATCGTGCCGGTGCCTCACGCACGCAGTTAAGCGTTACTAACTCGACAACTTACATCTTCAGAACAAAATTAATACATTTTAACTTGCAGCGTATTAAAGCAACATTAAATTAAGATATGTATGTTTGAGAGGTAACTCATCTTTTTCTAACCATACATAAAATAATTTTAGAAACAATAATATGAATATGATTTAATGCGCTTTTGAACAGAGAAACGGTGCTTTAACGTGCAACACCACGAACACGGATGCTGCCTATAGGCTAATTCTGTCATGCGACACCACATTTATTTGTGTTAAAGCCCCTCGACAAAAAGGGTTTCCAAACAAATTTTTGCGACATTTGAAGTATCGATATAAAATTTCTCATGTGTCGACACAATCTTTTTCCGTTTAACTTTAGCGCATAAATTCTATCGATAAATGGCATTTCCATCAGCTATATCAGTAAAAATTTGAAGAGCTAGATTTTTTTTTCGCAAAAAATCCTTGGATGGAAACCTGGCTAGTGGAGCAAGCATTTTATTTTATTTTTTTACATTTTCAAAACTCAAATTGTGTTTTTGTTCTTTTTTTAAATATTACAGTAATCAAACAGGAATTGTGTGTGCTCAATGAGTTCTCAGGTGCGTAGAACAAAAGAAGAAAGTTTTAATCCAAAAGGTAGCTGAAATTGTCCGCACACTGGAAAAATCCAATCAGACCAAAAACGGTCTATCAAAAATACAGTTTATTTTCCATAGGCAAAAGTGAAAAAGTGACAAAAGTGCAAAGCGTTTTAAAAACAGACCAAAGAGCAGACGTTTCAGCCCATGCTTTCTTCAGTGCTCAATATTACAGTAATAAAATTACAGGCTTTTATCACCTTCTCATACAATGATTTCATTCATTTAAGACTTGAGCCACCTACGATATGGAGGACCGTGAGTGCCACTTAAAAATAAAATGAAGAATCAATTTATTAATTTAATAATTCAAACATAATATTGTATATAAATAAATCACTTTTTAAATGGACAAATTAATGGACATATTTAAAGATGTTTATTTAATTCGTGATTTAAAATTGCAGTTTAATAAAAACAATACATTTTAAAAAATCTTTTTTTAAATGTATAAATAAAAAGACAAAAAGTACATTAATAAATCAAGTTTCAAGTTTTATTTTAGTTTTAATAAAATAATAAAAAGTACATGAATAAATAATTTTAAATGCACATTTTAAATCGCTTTTCCTTGTCCTTTTGCCAAATGCTTTTCTTTATCCATTTGTCAATCGAGTTAAAAAATGCCATTGGACAGTACACACGTGGGAGCAACCAATCAACTTTCGCTTCAATTTGAAGATCCAACCCCTCTCTCACTCTCATTGGACAGTTAGAGCTTTATCCCGCTTTAATTTGCTTTTGTGTTGCCATTTTAATGTCATAGTGCATAAAACATGCAAGTAGCCTACCATTGCTAATATTTTAAGACAACTTGCCAATGAAGTGGATCATGGTTTTCACTCCAATGTCCCAGAACGAATAGCAACTCCGTCTGGAACACAAGGACATAACGCAGTGAACGGGAAGAAAAGTTACTTATCTCCCGTCTTAAATTTTGTTGTTTGTCTGTATGAGAATATGTTTATGTTCACATATGACGTATACCAATATTATGACATATAAGTTGACATGACATATTTAATATATGACCCATTAAGAACGAGGCATTTTGTTGCATCGCGCGCTGCTCGCGTACGGTGTAGATACGGTTTTAGTCAGACCCCGCCCCCCTCCTGGCCTAGTCTCACACACACACACACACACACACACACACGCACAAAATCAATGTTGCCAACGAAGTATCTTTGTCATTAACGTACATTTTACGCTTTTTGAGTAAGCCATCCAGTAGAGTACGGTGTAGATACGGTTTTAGTCAGACCCCGCCCCCCCTCCTGGCCTAGTCACACACACACACACACACACACACACACGCACAAAATCAATGTTGCCAACGAAGTATCTTTGTCATTAACGTACATTTTACGCTTTTTGAGTAAGCCATCCAGTAGACAAATATCGTCAATATGGCCCCATATTGACCACAGCTGATTCATCGTTTGTTTCCCAGATGGATGCTGCGCTCTGCGTTAATACATCCAAAATCACTACATATAGCCACTCTTTAACGTAATTGTATGGTGATTTTTGCCAGATCATGTCGCAGTTATAAATCAGGATTTTAGCAGGTCAGTGAAAGTGACTGCTGGTTAATGGGTCCCGTTTAGTCACTATATTGTTTCATGTCTGACATCAATTGTGGATTCAGTTGTATTAAAATATAATATGTGACAATTTAGAGAATAGAGTGACGTCAGGAATATGCTAATTATCACGTGACGCCCTCCGGCGGCCTATGCCGTGTCCGAAACCGATCCCTCGTTCATTCCTTCCTCCATTTCATTACAGTGTTTGGAAAGCAGTGAAGAAGGTGAGAGAGCAGGGTGTGTCCCAAATGACATACTTCACACTATGCACGTAAAGTAAGCACTCTACCATCGTCTCAAATGAAACAATTCTTTATTATTAAAGAATACAAAACTTTAATTACAACAAAGGCAAAACTAGACATTCACCAGAAATACATGAAAGCCATTGAACACATTGAAACTAAACAGAGCATCATAGATTAAGTAAATGTACATTAAAGGGGTCATGTGAAGTTGCTAAAAAGAACATTATTTTGTGTATTTGAAGTAATGAAATGTGTTTATGCGGTTTAAGGTTCAAACCCTCCGGCGGCCTATGCCGTGTCCGAAACCGATCCCTCGTTCATTCCTTCATTTCATTACAGTGTTTGGAAAGCAGTGAAGAAGGTGAGAGAGCAGGGTGTGTCCCAAATGACATACTTCACACTATGCACGTAAAGTAAGCACTCTACCATCGTCTCAAATGAAACAATTCTTTATTATTAAAGAATACAAAACTTTAATTACAACAAAGGCAAAACTAGACATTCACCAGAAATACATGAAAGCCATTGAACACATTGAAACTAAACAGAGCATCATAGATTAAGTAAATGTACATTAAAGGGGTCATGTGAAGTTGCTAAAAAGAACATTATTTTGTGTATTTGAAGTAATGAAATGTGTTTATGCGGTTTAAGGTTCAAAAAACACATTATTTTCCACATACTGTACATTATTGTTTCTCCTCTATGCCCCGCCTTTCTGAAACTCATCGATTTTTACAAAACTCATCAGTCTGAAAAGCGAGGTGTGCTGTGATTGGCCAGCTATCCAGTGCGTTGTGATTGGTCGAATGCCTCAAGTGTGTGACGGAAATGTTACGCCCCTCACCATACTGTGCTGCCCTGTCCGGCCGGAGCGACGAGACATAAACATTAAAACCCATTATAAACGAGGCATTTGTTGCATCCAGTGGAGACATAATTACTGATTATAATGACTTATACTATCTTTTTACGCGTTGCGTTGCATCGAGCCGCGTAAACATAAAACCCTGTCTGCATTTGTGATCAGAGAAACGACAAACAAGCCCTACCAAAAAACTCATTTAAATATAAAAAATATAGAATATAAAAACTCTTTAAATATAAAAAACTTGCTTACAATCTGCGAGTCAAAACAGCCGGCATTGTAGTCTACTCTCCCAGGATCAGGACACAGTCCTCCTTAAAATGTGCTGCACATATCTGAATATTTGGGTTGAAGTGTTCTGGAACAGTGTTGTAAATACAACTTAACCACTGATTTCTAGTCGTGTCCTCTTTTGGAAGACCAAACAAAGTAGTTTCGCTTTCACAACGAAACACAGCGTCACGCACGGCGGCCTAGCGTGAGCGGAGGCGGTAGGCTTGAGAACAGCGCGTGACCCCATGTGACGACCCCGGGCTGGACTCCGCTTCGTCCACGGTGTTTGTGGTAATAGCGAAAAGAAAGATTTTTTGAAAAGCAGAAAAAGTGAGAAAGTGAAAGTTGTTTTATACAATATGGTGTTCTCCTGTGCCAAGAGCCAGTATAAAACATTTTGCCGGTAACTTTCGCTTTTTCCGTGCAGCTTTCAGCGAGTGGGACTGCTAGCGTGTGAACTACGGGGGAGCTCGGCTCCCCTTAATAAGACATGGGCTCCCCTGAAAACGTGATTTGTGAAATTTGGGTTGAGGGGGGGGGGCTCAAAAAATATTGACAATGTGTTATTTTGACGTGCAATTTCAGTTTTGTGTAATGTGATCATCGTGGATTATTATGTGTAAAATTGCAAAAATATCATTAATTCATTCATGCATGACGGCGATTTAAACCTAATTCACTTCAATAAAGATAACTCTACATGCTGTTCTTGTCATGAGCATCAAGGTGTGGGGGCGCCGCGGTGCAAATTCCACTCATGTTTAGTACATGTTAACTCAAAGATTCATAGAAATAATATAAACGCTGGACTCTGTGGTCGATTCTGTGTTAAGGTAAGGCATATTATTCGCAAGTATGTGTTGTGGCTGGGGTGTTCTAGGTCTGCGTGACTCTCGATGTCTTAGGCCTAACTGAACGGAGGAATTATGGTATTCTTCTGTAGCCTGACGACGAGTAACTTTAACCGTTGTTCATGTGAACTCAAAGACAGCCTGATGCTTTGTATATAGACTATTTGTGGGGCTGTTTGTTGTTTCACCTATCAATTCATGTCGATAAAGTATAATAGGGTAAATCCTGTATAGTGATTTATCCTATATAGTGCTTGCATAAAGCAAGTAGTGCATACACTTGTAGCTGTTCTGTATCTTTGTAAGCCCCCGCGGAAGCGCACAAACAACCCCCCCCCCATATTCACATCAATACGGTCAACATGCACCTTGCATTATTCTTCATTCACTTAGTCAATTCAATTCCATTCAAAATTGCTTTATTGGCATGACTGTAAATGATACAAAATAGCCAAAGCTTAGTATACATGTACAAAAAGAATAATAACGGTGTGATAGTACACGTTAAAGAGCTACTTTACGTCCGAAACTCATGTAAACGGTCTTTCTCCCTTGTGAATCTTCATGTGTTTGTTAAGGTTTCCTTTTTGAATGAAGCTCTTTCCACATTGTTGGCAGGTGAAAGGTTTCTCTCCAGAGTGAATCCTCGTGTGGTCATCGAGGTGTTGTTTATGTTTAAAACTTTTTCCACATTGAGAACATATGAAAGGTTTCTCTCCACTGTGAATTCTCATGTGGTATTTAAGGTTTGGTTTTCGAATGAAGTTCTTTCCACACAGTTTGCAGGTGAAAGGCTTCTCTCCGGTGTGAACTCTCTTGTGGTCTCCAAGGTTTCCTCTGTGAGTGAAACTCTTTCCACACTGAGAGCAGGTGTAAGGCTTCTCTCCAGAGTGAATCCTCATGTGGTCATCGAGGTGTTGTTTATGTTTAAAACTTTTCCCACACTGAGAGCATGTGTAAGGCTTCTCTCCTGTATGAATTCTCTTGTGGTTTTTAAGGTTTGGTTTTTTAATGAAGCTCTTCCCACACTGTTGGCAGGTGAAAGGTTTCTCTCCGGTGTGAACTCTCATGTGGACTTCAAGATTTCCTTTTCTGGTGAAACTTTTCCCGCACTGTTGGCAGGTGAAATAACTTCTATTTGCTGTCTTTTCAGTATGCGAGCATCTAAATGATTTTTCTCCAGTCATGAAATCATATTTCTCATGCTGAACACTGAGTTCTTGACTCTCCTCTTTCAGTGTCATCAGGTCTAATGCAAAAAACACAAATCCAGATTAACACCATTTTTAATGGCACAAAGAACAAACATCAAAACCAACAACACTAAGCACTAAGCTATTAAAGGAGGTGTTAAATGTGATCTTAAAATTTCTTCCCATTATTCAAAGTGATGATGCTAAAAAAAGAGCAAAGTTTATTGTGTAATCTTAGTTGCGTATGTTTAATGGTAATGGCTCATGTGATCTCAACCAAAGTCCTTTTAAGACAAGTCATGTCACTCGGCGGCCATCTTTGAAACGCCTCTTGGGCATGC
Organism: Sinocyclocheilus grahami; assembly: GCF_001515645.1. NCBI lineage: Eukaryota > Metazoa > Chordata > Actinopteri > Cypriniformes > Cyprinidae > Sinocyclocheilus > Sinocyclocheilus grahami. The sequence goes on from NW_015506072.1 coordinate 352,928, forward strand.
AAGTGCAACTCCTATCTCTTTTGAATGAGGGAAACATCAAATTCTCCAAAACTGTTTGCTAAGCTTCCTGCGATTGAGCGGCCATATTGAGCGTTGCATTTTTCCCCATTCAAAACTATACGAGTGACACGTCTTTGGTATTCTATAGTCTTTGTCTCAACATGTCTGTCCACACGATGTAGGGTTGCCACCTGTCCCTTAAAATATGGAATTGTCCCGTATTTAAAGGTAAAATGATGTGACACGATTTGTCCCGTATTTTACAAAGGCCAAAGTTGAATCAATAAATAAGTATTTTGTACCACATATAATGTCCCTTATTTTGCCTCGCTGAAGGTGGCAACCCTAACACGATGCGACCCGCTCCATGTCAAATACAATTTTAATAACAAAACTCATGACATTCTTCAAAAATATCATTCCTTTCTGTAGAGCGTTTTAATAATGATCAGATGAGTGAGTTCAGCTTTGAGAATGAAAACCAACCTGTTTGTTCCTCTGTATCTTCATGTTTGGCTCTGAATGTTTCTTCAATCTTCATGTCTTCACTCTCCTCTTTAATAAACGCCATCTTTGTTTGTTCCTCAGTATCTTCATGTTTGGCTCTGAATGTTTCTTCAATCTTCATGTCTTCACTCTCCTCTTTAATAAACGCCATCTTTGTTTGTTCCTCAGTATCTTCATGTTTGGCTCTGAATGTTTCTTCAATCTTCATGTCTTCACTCTCCTCTTTAATAAACGCCATCTTTGTTTGTTCCTCAGTATCTTCATGTTTGGCTCTGAATGTTTCTTCAATCTTCATGTCTTCACTCTCCTCTTTAATAAACGCCATCTTTGTTTGTTCCTCAGTATCTTCATGTTTGGCTCTGAATGTTTCTTCAATCTTCATGTCTTCACTCTCCTCTTTAATAAACGCCATCTTTGTTTGTTCCTCAGTATCTTCATGTTTGTCTCTGAATGTTTCTTCAAACTTCATGTCTTCACTCTCCTCTTTAATAAATGCCATCTTCATAATAGTGTATTACATAGATCTGTAAGAGATTAATCACAGATTCCTTAAGTTATCAACAACGCAGATCTTATATAAGCAAGTGTGAAGTGCTCTCAATTCCCTATTAACTACAGAGCATTTGTGATATTTACAGTTAATAATTATACATAACCGCGGGAACGTTTTTTACGCGGGGGGTCACGTGACAAGATATGTCCAACAGCGCTACTTTTGTTAATAAAACTTTAATTTCTTTGCTTAATATAAGTGAGTGTCTTTAGACCTTATTTATTTGGGTTACAACACAACTCTATATCCATCTTATTCATTTTGTTAATAAAAGTTGGATGTTTAATACAGCCTATGCGAATTTGCCATTGTACTATTCTATGGCTGATGTGTTTTAATGAATAGGATAATAAACCACAAACCTTGGTTGAACAAACGTGTCCTGTAGTGAATCGATGCTTTTTGTAAAAATAAAAAAAAATCCATATTCAAAACGTAATAATCACTTTAATCTAGCTTGCGCCAACAGTTGTACACGGAAGCAGCTCCGGGCGGATGACGTATGAGTTCAGCACTGTGCATGTGCTGGTGTGTCTTGTGAAAACCAACGTTTGTTAACAGGAGCAAAGGAAGCAAAGTTTCCTTACTTTAGCAAAGGAAACCCAGTCTCCTCTTGGCTTATATCGAAATCCTCCGACGTTCTTCTTTACATATCCTCGTTTTGTACTTTTTAATTAGTGACCGTTGTTTTGTTTTGATCTCTCCGCTGCGCTTCCGCGTTCGTTACTTCTGAGCGGTGCAACGCCGACGTCATCCGCCCGGAACTGCTTCCGTTTACAACAGTGAGCGCAAGCTGCATTAAAGTGATTATTATGTTTTAAATATGGTTATTTTTCTTACAAAAATGCATCAATTCGCTACAGGAGGCCTTTGTTCAAGCAGACGTGTGAGGCACTTCTTATTATGGATGGATGCTCTTTATTTAACTTCTTTTGGACTGAAGCACTGCAACACCCGCTGACTGCCATTAAACAGCTTGGAAGATAAAAGACCATTTTTAATATAACTTCGTCTGAAAGAAGAAAGTCATATACACCTAGGATGCCAAAATCACACTCACACACACAGCTTGACATACATCCACAGGGCAAATTCTGCAATCCTACTGTATGTGTACAGTATGTACATTGAGCACTGCTCTTCAGTTGGCTCATTTGTAGCCAAATGTATTTTTATTTTTGATACATTTGCATTTTTTAAATGCATAAACCTATTTATTTTATATGGAGGAATTCGTCTGTTTTTTTAAAAAATCAGATTTACCAGTTGTTATAATTTCTATTTGTTCAGGTCAATTATTAACAATAGGCAAACATTTTACTGCTAGCGAAAACTTGAGAGAATTGGGTGCTGGAAATATTTGAATGGCTCCTCCCCTTTAAGTGGCCCCTCCCCTAATCTCCCTCCAAACTTTTGCTATAACTTGAGAGCCCTGCTGTGGTGGACAGTAACTGAGTAGTTTTACTTCGATACTGTACTTAATTACATTTTTCAAGTATCTGTACTTTACTGGAGTAGTTTTATTTTGAGTAACTTTTACGTCACTACATTTCATAAAACATATCGTTACTCGATATAAAATATCACGTGCTCTGACACGCAGAAGCGGTGTCTGATTCAAGAACAAACTGATTTTTTTCAATTAACCTTTTAAATCGGTTCGCACATCACACCAAACGATTCATTCACGAATTAGAATGAACCGATTGCAGTAGGGTTGGGTAATGTCTACCAAATTGCCATTGGACGATATCTGCAGTGAAACACTGTGATGGACGATGACATCGGGGGGCGGGGTTAGGGGTGTGCCCGAAGCGTGAAACATATAACACGTTCTACGGAGCCACTAAAGGGTTAGCCGCTTGCTAGCGGTAGCCTGTTGCATTACAGTACATTAAAGTTCACTTACCACATACACAGAGTAAGGAGAGATGTCTGATAGGACGATGGCGATGATTTGCAGATCCTGAGCACCAATGACAAACATCTAATCTTGTCAAATGTGTGGTAAGTACAGCCACTCCATAGAGTCCTTGTGATCGTGAATCTCAAAAGTGAAAGTGAAATTTCAATAGCGGCTCCCTGATGCCCGGAATTTATATACAGTCGCCTATACTTACCCAACGATATAATTGCGAGAAAGTATTTAAATATTTTTTTTATCCTCCTGATTCAAATGTACCATTTAGTGCGAGTCCCCAGTGAACTGAATTCACAAGTAAGAACCGGGAAATCTTGTGAGAGCGCACGCGTCTGATGCTGCTAAAAGTAAGTTACTAATGTCGAATTTTAGGATTAATTATTGTAACTGAAGATCATATTTCGGTCAAAGCTGTCAGTTGTTTGTGAACTAAATCTGCTGTAAAGGGTGATCTATTTAAGCCCACTGAAATGTTTGAATGCAGACACATCAACATCAGAGTCTCTATGGTTTAGGTAAAAAAAAAAAAGAAAAACGGAAACATTAAAATAACACAGACTAAATAAAATAACTCATGCACGTTCATATTCCCCGCTGCCGTAACGTTAACCGTTTACAAACATATATCTGGACTCCATATAGTGGTTATTTTGGGGAAATCCCAGGTATTTTGAGCAGTAGGATTATAAAAAATATGTGCTAATATTAAAATTCAATTAAGTAGCCTATATAAAGTTGAAAAATAAATCTATCAGTATTTTTAAGTACATTAAAAAATCGAGTACTTTTGTACTTTCACTCGAGTAAAATTGAAAAAGGAGTACTTTTACTGGAGTAATATTTATTTTTTTGTGCACTGATTTATTGATAATGTATCATGCAAACCCCTTTCTCTGCCTGTCCGTTGTTCTCGCATATCCGCCATGTTTGTAGTTTTTGAACACTTTTTAAGCGTGTTTGTAGTTCTAATCGAATCCTCGTCCACCGGGCAATGTGTTGTGGTGGGCAACATTAGCTGTTAGAATGCGCATCGAATTTTAATCTCAAGTAGTTGACCATCCGGGAATCTTTAGCACACTTTTCAACATACTACGATTTGGGACATACTAATTATATTTTCGAATGCTATTTAGGACGGACTGCATGCGAATTGGACGCAGAAAAATTAATCAGCATTGTTTACGTCCCAGCAACGCGCGCGCTTTCTACTGAACGTAAACGAGGTGTATATTTAAACACTTTAAAGTAACATTTGAATAAAAGCACTCACTTTTTTTCAGCCGAATCACAAATGCAGGAGCGCAGCGCAGCCTTATGACGTCACACCGCCACACCAAAATAAAAGTATTTTTTTCCCGCTTTATTAAACCTTTAAATAACAAACAGGCAGTCATCTTTCCATTGTTAAACACATAAACAATAAATCCAAGCAGCATATAATAAACAAAGTGATACTAAAAAAGTAAGCATTAGAAATCTCCTTGTTTTGCATAAAGACACCAAATTTACCCAATGTGATTGCATTACATTTTTCGTCTTCAACCACTCGTACAATCTGACCCCAAAGTATCTAACAACAGTACAACTGTAAAAAAAGATGTTCCTGAGATTTGATATCTTTCAAGCAGAAAGTACACAGCCTACATTACTGTCCAAATTAAATCTCATTCTAAGAAATTCATTAAATGGGTAAATGTCATTAATTGTTTTGAAGTGTAAATAAATCAGCCAATGTAGGTATTTCAGAAGAATATCGAAATATAGCTTTAATTAAATTCCTCAAAGCTTCAGGAATAGCTTTGACAACTAAAGAAAATTGTCTATATGAACAATCCTAATTAAATTATCTTAAAATGATCATATATTACCATCTTCATGCATTAAATGGATTACATTCCAAACTCCTTTGTCAAACCAGTCTTTATAAAATCAAGATTTCATCTTACGTAAAATACACCAGTTATTCCAAATTATAACATTATGTGGAGTAAAATTATGCTTCTACAACATTTTTCAATATAGTGACACTTGCACATGAAAATCAGATAACTTAAAAGGCTGTTTTGATGGGTCAAAATCACATCTTAGAAGTAAAGAAATTCCTCCAACTCTTTGTAAAAGATGAAAAGGAATATTTAACCATAAAGACTGTTCATCTCTTACAAACATCTGTAACCATCTTAACTTAATAACTCCATACATAAAATGAAATAGAATATGTGATGATGTCTGCTTATGGAAAGAAATGTCATAATATGGTAAATCAATTACACTTACTGTTCGTCCAATGTTAGTGCGATGCTCCAGCAGCTTTGCGAAGGCTTGTCTGGAGAATCCCGGAGAGATGACCTTGAGTTCCTGAAAGGAGCTCAGGAGATCCAGTGTGTAAAGTGTGGAACTGAATATCCACTCCTAAGTAGGTCCTTCACGTCAGGGGTCCACTGATGCTGGCACGTTTGACAAACATATAGTTGCTGATATAAGTCAAAACAATAAATTCCTATAATCCCAGTAGAGCACTCGTACCTAGCTTCTTGAGTAGTATCACACATTGTTTATATTTGTCTAACTAAATTCCAAACAGCTGTGTTGATTGGACTTCATGCTGGAAGGATGCAAAGGATGTTAAAGGGTGAGTTCACCCAAAAATAAAAATTAGGCTGTGTTTTACTCGCCCCCGATGCATCCTAGGTGTATATGACTTTCTTCTTTCAGACGAATCCAGTCGGAGTTATATTAAAAATTGTCTTTGATCTTTCCAGCTCTATCGTTGTACTCAGCGGGTGTTGCATGCATCAGTCCAAAAGACGTGAAATAAAAAGCACCCTTCCATGAAAAAAAGTGTCTCACACGGCCCCGGGGGGTGAACAAAGGCCTCCTGTAGCGAATCGATGCGTTTTTTTAAGACAAATATCTATATTCAAAACGTAATCACTTGAATCTAGCTTGCGCTCACTGTTGTACACGGAAGCAGTTTCGGGAGGATGACGTATGAGTTCAGCTCAGGAATTTGGTGGAGATCCGCCGGCATGTTCGCGAGATAGTGACACCAGTCAATGCTTTCACTTCAGTAAGGAGGTCTCTTGTTCAGGCAGCAGCATTCAAGCGTTAGGTCCTTCATGTCAGGGGTCCACTGATGCTGGCACGTTTGACAAACATATAGTTGCTGATATAAGTCAAAACAATAAATTCCTATAATCCCAGTAGAGCACTCGTACCTAGCTTCTTGAGTAGTATCACACATTGTTTATATTTGTCTAACTTGCTAAATTCCAAACAGCTGTGTTGATTGGACTTCATGCTGGAAGGATGCAAAGGATGTTAAAGGGTGAGTTCACCCAAAAATAAAAATTAGGCTGTGTTTTACTCGCCCCCGATGCATCCTAGGTGTATATGACTTTCTTCTTTCAGACGAATCCAGTCGGAGTTATATTAAAAATTGTCTTTGATCTTTCCAGCTCTATCGTTGTACTCAGCGGGTGGTGCACTGCTTCAGTCCAAAAGACGTGAAATAAAAAGCACCCTTCCATGAAAAAAAGTCTCTCACACGGCTCCGGGGGGTGAACAAAGGCCTCCTGTAGCGAATCGATGCGTTTTTTTAAGACAAATATCTATATTCAAAACGTAATCACTTGAATCTAGCTTGCGCTCACTGTTGTACACGGAAGCAGTTTCGGGAGGATGACGTATGAGTTCAGCTCAGGAATTTGGTGGAGATCCGCCGGCACGTTCGCGAGATAGTGACACCAGTCAATGCTTTCACTTCAGTAAGGAGGTCTCTTGTTCAGGCAGCAGCATTCAAGCGTTGTCTTATTCGACTGTAAGTGCCCTGCGAAGTGGACTTCAAATGAAATTCCGCCATGATTTCAGTTCCAAGGGAACGTACATGTAACATTCAAAGGGCATTAAAGTGCGCGAGACATGAACTTATATTGTATTTATTTACAGAGGTATATTATGTCACACTTCACACTTCTCTAGTAAGTTTCGTCTGTGTGTGAAGACAGTAGCGCAAATCCGTGAATGAATGTTCCGAAGTGAAATAAACTTCAACGGAATAAAGTTGAATGGAATTGAATTGAATTACAGTTGAATAAACTTCACCTTTACTGTTCAGTGCACTGATGTCAGACTAATTTTGGATAATAAAGTTTGTTAAATTGTTAAATGCCCTGCCTCCATTACGTATCTCTGTCACGTCATTATAAGTGTTTGATCACCACATTTGAGTGATCATAGCAAAAAATGTGTTTAAGTATACATATATATTCTGTTTTTGTATATACTGTATTCTATATATAGTACCAATCAAATGTTTGGACACGCGAATGGGAAAGTGTCCAAACTTTTGACTGGTACTGTGCTATAATATACACAAAGAATATCGGCCGATATATCATTATCTTTTATTGCCTTTTTTTACTCCCTAATATCAGTATTGGCCCCAAAAAAACCATATCGGTCGGGCTCTAATGCAGATCCCATAATTCCAGCCTGGGGTGCCATATGGTGCCTCTCACCTGGGACAATAAATCCCTTCTCAGCGGAATCCGCGAAGGTGGGGTCGATGACATGTTCCCTAACTCTGGAAAAAATGGCTGGTTTGGGCCATTTTGGCGCTACCAGAAGCACAGCATCCCTCTCCTCTGAACTTTTGCAGCACTAGTGGCATTATTTTGGCTGGGGGGAATGCATATTTCCGACCCGTGGGCCAGCGGCTCGACAGCACATCCCCTTTTAGTGGAGCAGTCATCAGTGAAAAGTATAGCGGACAGTGGGCGTTCTCTTCTGTTGCAAAAAGGTCGATATCCGCTTTGCCAAAGAGACTCCAAATCAACTTTACTGTTTGGGGGTTTATCTCCATTCCCGTGAACAATGCCCTCCCTGGACAGCATGTCAGCGCCGCGGTTCAGACTGCCCGGTACATGAACTGCTCGAATCGAGAGAAGTACCTGATCTGCCCACGAGAGCAGGCGTCTTGCCAAGCCCTGCAGGGCGCAAGAGTGCATTCCTCCCTGGCGATTGATGTATGCCACCACCGCCGTGTTGTCCGTTCGGATTAGAACATGGTGGTCTTTCACAAACGGAAGAAAATTCTGCAGCGCCAAACAAACAGCTTCCATCTCCAAGCAATTTATATGCCAGCGCTTCTGGTTTCTCGCCCACACGCCGAACGCTGGTCTGCCATTGCAGATGGGTCCCCAGCCTGACAGTGACACGTCCGTGGTCACCACTATCCGTCTGACCACCCTGCCCATCGCAGTACCCTGTTCGTATATACAGTGGGGAAAAAAAGTATTTAGTCAGCCACCAATTCTAGAGTCAATCAACAACAAACTGGAAATCCTCGAATTATTACACCAAGACATAAAAGACCTAAAGTCAAGTCTGGAATTTAGTCAAAACACAAATTCAAATCATTGCAAATTAAGAATAAAGAACTGTAAAACAAGATAACACAACCGGATCAAATCACCGAAGAAAATAAACAAATGAAAGAAACTATTTTAGACCTTCAATGTCGTAGTATGCGCGACAACCTAATTTTTTCAGGCATACCAGAACAAACACAAGATAACCCAGAAGACGCAATAAAAGAATTTATGCTCTCAAATCTGATGATTTCAAAAGAAACAGTAGAGAAGATCACCTTTCATCGCGTCCACCGTATCGGCTACAAAAACCACCAGTCAACAGGCACCAAACGACCCCAACCAATAGTGGCCAAATTCGAACATTACAAACATGAAGAACTAGTCAAAAGTAAAGGCAAAGAGCTACGCGACACACATTATGGAATCAGTGATCAGTTTCCACGAGAAATACAGGAAAGACGAATAAAGACTCATTCCAATCATGAAACGGCATAGAAACGAGGGAAAAAGAGCATCACTTGTCATAGACAAACTGTATATAAAAGGACAACTATACAGACACCGACATCGCCAGAATGAAGGGGAGAAAAGAATCGTCATTAAGTTGCCAGCTAAATGCATCTGAATAATAAGGAAATGTCCATCAAATCCCTTACGAAAATATAATCGTCACTAATGTAAAATCACTAATGTCTTACATGTTGTGTCAATTGTGAAGTGAAAATGGACTTTTGTCGTGTTCTTGTTTTTCAGTGTATAAAGATGTAACTGAGAGCTCTGCTAAATTAATAAATATTACAAATGTATCAAACACAGACTGTCTTTCCATCCAGTCCTCATAGAAGACAGATTTGTTCAGTTTCAGTGTATCTGATATTCATAGAGGGCTCATATGGGGAGGAAAATTGTTTAAAAATAAATTTCCAGTAACTGAAATTAGCAAAATAAAGCTGAAATTTGATTTGTGTTTATGTACTCGTGTTAAAACTGAAATGGAATAAGATGAATACATTGACATAAGATTTCAATTAATTAACTAATTCGTTAAATCTCTCTGCAAACATGAATTTAATTTTGATCTACAATTTTTTAATGAATGTGTAATATTTATAAGTTCTTCCCTATCCTGTAATTTTAAGATCAAGATACTGGAGTTTATTTTTGATTACGAATGCTCTGTAATTTATCATGAAATTAAAGCACTTCACAGTTGCTCGCATTTAGATATAAGACTACATGTACAGCTTAACGGTGTTGATAGCTTTGGGGCTTTGATAGCTCTACAATGCCTAATATACCTAATTGTTTATATTTGACTTTTATTTTGGTGTGGCGGTGTGACGTCATTAGGCTGCGCCGCGCTCCTGTGATTCGGCTGAAGAAAGGTTTGTGCTTATAACCGTTTAAAGTGTTTAAATCAATCACGACTCGTTTAGAGAATCGTATATAAAAACGCGAAATTAATCATGCTAAGATGCTTTATCTAGTGATATTAAAGCGTCTCATTTCTTTCCCTGTATCGTGAATCAGTTGATCTCAAACACGAGTCACTGGCTTTATGAAACTCCGAGTCAACTGAATCAACTTACTCGCAAAACGATTCAGTGATTCAAAGCTCTCGAATCGGCGCTCGATGAACCTGATGCTCGAAACAACGAGAACAACAAACACAAACATGTGTAAAGGCAACTTTTGCAAGCCAACTGTAAATGTTTAAAAGAACGTTTAATCTAATTAAAAATATAACCAATACAAAAAGGTTAAAGTAAATACCAAATACAAATGTGAACCTTCTATATGGTGTTTTATATTAATTTGAGTGCTACTTTAATATCTCTCTCTATATCTATCTGACTGGCTCCCTCACTAGTGCGCTGACTACTGAAGAAGGGAGCTGATTGAGATTTAGTTTGTGTTTATTTTTCTTTATGCTAATTCTCGTCTTAAACAGGACAAAGTGTCCAAACACACAGAAAAGACTCCTGCTGAAGCAGCTGAGATCCATGTGACACACTGTTATAAAGATGGAGTTTATTAAAGAGCAGAGTGAAGACCTGAAGATTGAAGAAACATTCAGAGTCAAACATGAAGAGACTGAGGAACAAACAAAGATGGCGTTTATTAAAGAGGAGAGTGAAGCCATGAAGATTGAAGAAACATTCAGAGTCAAACATGAAGAGACTGAGGAACAAACAAAGATGGCGTTTATTAAAGAGGAGAGTGAAGCCATGAAGATTGAAGAAACATTCAGAGTCAAACATGAAGAGACTGAGGAACAAACAAAGATGGCGTTTATTAAAGAGGAGAGTGAAGCCATGAAGATTGAAGAAACATTCAGAGTCAAACATGAAGAGACTGAGGAACAAACAAAGATGGCGTTTATTAAAGAGGAGAGTGAAGCCATGAAGATTGAAGAAACATTCAGAGTCAAACATGAAGAGACTGAGGAACAAACAAAGATGGCGTTTATTAAAGAGGAGAGTGAAGCCATGAAGATTGAAGAAACATTCAGAGTCAAACATGAAGAGACTGAGGAACAAACAAAGATGGCGTTTATTAAAGAGGAGAGTGAAGCCATGAAGATTGAAGAAACATTCAGAGTCAAACATGAAGAGACTGAGGAACAAACAAAGATGGCGTTTATTAAAGAGGAGAGTGAAGCCATGAAGATTGAAGAAACATTCAGAGTCAAACATGAAGAGACTGAGGAACAAACAAAGATGGCGTTTATTAAAGAGGAGAGTGAAGCCATGAAGATTGAAGAAACATTCAGAGTCAAACATGAAGAGACTGAGGAACAAACAAAGATGGCGTTTATTAAAGAGGAGAGTGAAGCCATGAAGATTGAAGAAACATTCAGAGTCAAACATGAAGAGACTGAGGAACAAACAAAGATGGCGTTTATTAAAGAGGAGAGTGAAGCCATGAAGATTGAAGAAACATTCAGAGTCAAACATGAAGAGACTGAGGAACAAACAAAGATGGCGTTTATTAAAGAGGAGAGTGAAGCCATGAAGATTGAAGAAACATTCAGAGCCAAACATGAAGATACTGAGGAACAAACAGGTTGGTTTTTATTCTTAAAGCTGAACTCATTCATTTGATCCTTAATAAAATGTTCAGCTCTATAGGAATGAATGGCGTTTTTTAAGAATGTCATGAGTGTCCTAATTAAAGCAGTTTTATGTGACATTGGGATCACATAACCAGACAAATACTAATGCTGCATTCTAGTGAACCTGAGAAGATTTCGTCTGTGGTTAATTTGTAAATTGTGGGGTGACGGTTCCGGCATGTGATTAACAGCGTGCATCAATTGCTTTTATTAGGGTTCGTACGGTAGGGTGAACATACGTGCCATTTTTCCCTTGCCAGGATTTGTTTTGGCTTTTTTTTCATGCTTGCTGAAGGTAATGATCGAAAAGTAGTTTGACCAATAACATGCAGGCATTGTACATAATGGACCAATCATGGTGTGTGCGAGAGGGTGGGATTTACGGTCAAAGCGATGCAATTACGCGTACTTAGGATGTGTGTTCGACTTAAAAGCAGCGTGGCTCAGATCGATCAGTGTTCGACATCAAAGTACCTCGAGAGCATTTTGAATGCATAAGGAACCGTCTGTATGGTATTTTGATGTTGTAGACCGATGTACACACGCAAACAAAGCCAAAACCTAGATATTTTAGGCAATATAGAAATCCTGGCCAGGGAAAAATGGCACGTATGGTCACCCTATCGTACGGTCAAGGAAAACCTGGAAAAGCCATGATAATTGGTTTCACAAATCTCTGTATAACAGAGTTATGGGCTGTTTAATCAGGTCCTGAATTTCAGTGGGGGATTGTGTGTGTATCGCATAGTTTTACTCACGAGGGAAATTCCTGCACACATTTATTCAATGTAGCATGTAGTAAATAAATCCACACAAACTATCGGATCAAATCAGTCATTTGAGTGATTCAGCTGTACCACGTCTTCTCTCTTTCACTCTCTCGAAGTGGCTTCACATCGGCGCGTTTCTTCTGCACTACAACGAGCTGCGATAAAAGACATTCGCTCACATTTCAGGACAGATGACAGAACTGTCACTTGCCTAATCAGGTCATTGTTGTATCATTTGCACATCTTTTTAAGTATTTTTAAGCCGTTCGATACCCGCACACTCCAGAGGCGATTTAAAGGCTGTGCACTCGTATAAAGCCAACTCGCTATTATCATATTAAGTTATTTTTCATAGTTTGTTAAGCTTAAGCGGCCAGATACACACAAAATGGCCATCCTGGTGAGTATTCGGTTGTTAAGTCTGACATCTTCCGGGTCCAAGCGCTCCGCTCGTTGGATCCGTACAGCCAAATAGCCACAGCGGAACCTGTGAATTTATGTACTATCACGTCCTTCTTTAGTGAGGCACCCTTGGCGGTCAAAAAGGGTTTAAATTCTTTTAACTCCAACAGAGTAGTTAGTGTAGATCATCATTCAGGTGGCATAATTAAGGGTAGAGTCCAGGCATCCGTGAAAAAGAAGGTTTACGAAGTTGAGTTGAGTTAGCTGTAAAGGTGATGATACATGGGGCTTTTTTTTTTTTAGCAATGTTGCCGAGCGATGTTGCTTTGGGACTTTCCCATTGAAAATGGGCAACACATTTATTGTGCTTTTCCACTGCGTGGTACGGCTCGGTTCGGTTTGCATTTCCACTGCAGTTCAGTACCGCTTTAGAGTGGGCGGGATTATTCACATGGCATTATAATTGCGCCGCCTCTACTTCCACGACTCCTAAAAAAACTTTTTCATTCCGCGTCGCCCCATCAAGCTCTCGCTAGATCCGCTCCTCTGCTATCAATGAGAGGAACGTCTGTACTTCCTCAACAGACAATGAAACAGCCATTTTTGGTTGTTAAAAAAAGGTGCGCTCGTTCAAAACAGTTGCGTTCGATCCTTCGCTGCCATCACTGGCTCTACTGATTTAAATCTAGCGGTTCTGTTGTGTTTGTGTCGCAAGTTCAGTGACGCAGGTAGTGACGATTCTCTCCGGCAAATCCGTGATCAGCAGAGTTTACACGTCATGTTTTGGTAACGGTACGGTTCACTTGGAACCTCAACCGAGGTGGTACTAAAAAAGGAACCGTACTGTGCCGTACCATGCAGTGGAAAAGCGCCATTAGATGTAAAGTATCTAGATAGAAATGACTTGCCCATTCTTAATTGGCAAAGTGCCCAAACAACATCACTCAGCAACACTGCTCAAAAGGTTTCTCAGTGTATCATCACCTTAAGCTAGGTAAGTTAGCTAGTTGACATAATATATGCCATGTTCTGGATGAGGTACAGTGGTGTGAAAAAGTGTTGGCCCCCTTCCTGATTTCTTATTTTTTTGCATGTTTGTCACACTTTAATGTTTCAGATCATCAAACAAATTTAAATATTAGTCAAAGATAATACAAGTAAACACAACATGCAGTTTTTAAATGAAGGTTTTTATTATTAAGGGAAAACAAAATCCAAAACTACATGGCCCTGTGTGAAGAAGTGTTTGCCCCCCTGTTAAAACTGTGGTTTATCACACCTGAGTTCAATTTCTCTAGCCACACCCAGGCCTGATTACTGCCACACCTGTTCGCAATCAAGAAATCTCTTAAATAGGACCTGCCTGACAAAGTGAAGTAGACCAAAAGATCCTCAAAAGCTAGACATCATGCCGAGATCCAAAGAAATTCAGAAACAAATGAGAAAGAAAGTAATTGAGATACATAAGTCTGGAAAAGGTTATAAAGCCATTTCTAAAGCTTTGGGACTCCAGCGAACCAAAGTGAGCTCCGAAACAAATGCGAAAGAAAGTAATTGAGATCTATCAGTCTGGAAAAGGTTATAAAGCTACAACATCCAAAGAACTGCAGGCCTCCCTTGCCTCCTTGCCTCAGAGTGTTCATGACTCCACCATAAGAAAGAGACTGGGCAAAAATGGTCTGCATGGCAGAGTTCCAAGACGAAAAGACGAAAGGAGCAAAAAGAACATAAAGGCTCGTCTCAGTTTTGCCAGAAAACATCCTGATGATCCCCAAGACTTTTGGGAAAATACTCTGTAGACTGACGAGACAAAAGTTGAACTTTTTGGAAGGTGTGTGTCCCATTACGTCTGCCGTAAAAGTAACACTGCATTTCAGAAAAAGAACATCATACCAACAGTAAAATATGGTGGTGGTAGTGTGATGGTCTGGGGCTGTTTTGCTGCTTCAGGACCTGGAAGACTTGCTGTGATAAATGGAACCATGAATTCAGCTGTTTACCAAAAAATCCTGAAGGAGAAGGTCCGGCCATCTGTTCGTGACCTCAAGCTGAAGCGAACTTGGGTTCTGCAGCAGAACAATGATCCAAAACACACCAGCAAGTCCACCTCTGAATGGCTGAAGAAAAACAAAATGAAGACTTTGGAGTGGCCAAGTCAAAGTCCTGACCTGAATCCTATTGAGATGCTGGGGCATGACCTTAAAAAGGCGGTTCATGCTCGAAAACCCTCCAAAGTGGCTGAATTACAACAATTCTGCATACATGAGTGGACTAAAATTCCTCCACAGCGCTGTAACAGACTCATTGCAAGTTATCGCAAACACTTGATTGCAGTTGTTGCTGCTAAGGGTGGCCCAACAAGTTATTAGG